>NW_027316278.1:26629632-26779632 GCF_026437365.1 Eucyclogobius newberryi
TGGTGCAGACTGTCCTGTGCCGCCGAGGGGAGCACCCTGTCTGGGTACAACGCACTGGGTGACATTCACTGGACATTATAACCCCGGCTTTGGGTGTTTCTGTCTCTTCCAACAAACGCTCTCATCAGGTTTCCGTGTCGGCATTTGATTCAGAAGCTTTTGTTGTACTTCCCGAAAGACGAGTTCACGTTTGATTTTAAGTCAAGACAGGGCATATTGTATTATGAAAGTATATTGTTCGCTATGTCAAAAGCACATATCTCTGCAACAAAGTCAATGCACAGAATAAATATATATATTTCAAATACTGTTGCAAACTTAAGTAGATTAAACTGTTGAAACTTAGCAAGGAAATCCATTATATTATGTTGTTCAGCAAGAAAGTGTACTTCTTGGAGTAGTTTTCAGACATCACTTTTACTTCAACTGGAGTAATATTTGGTATAAAGAAACAGCGCACTTACATGTTTTGGTTACTTGAGCTTTAAATATTTGTGTCACTCGCTTTGCTCGTTTGAAGGGAAAATATGATGCATCATTTCTATTGTTATTAGCCTTTAAACACACTCTTGAGTACCTTTAGTTTGGCATCTTATGTTTTAGAGCTAAAAAAAGAAAATATCTGTAACAGACGTTGGGATCTCTGCCTATTTCCAACACTGCAAATTGTGTAATTCCCCCTTGCAACCAGTAGTGGTCAGAGAATATGCTTTCAGTTTACTTCCTGGTCCCAGCACGCAATTATATTGAACTAGTGCGAATGAAGCTAAATGCTACTCCTGTGTGTTTTTTTCACAAGGTAATTTAGCATAATATGTACCATTTAAATATGATCCTTTTCGTAGTGTATCATTGGAACATACCAGATTTTGATCATTATTTATGGTTTTAAGCTTCCAATTACTTAAATGTCGGATTAACAATTACTTCGACTTGAGTAGTAGTTTCCCAAAATACTTTTTTTATATTTACGTGGGCAATTTCTGAGACAGCCACTTTGTACTTTTACTTGAGAATATTATTTTGAAGTAACGTTACTCTTACTCGAATACACCTTTTGGCTACTAAACCCTCTTCTATTGTACTGTCCTTTTTCACTCTTTGTACAAATACCTTTCTGCTTGAATTGTTCTTTTGAAAACTTGTGGTAACACTATTCTGTCACTGCTTTGCAAAACACTGCTTTAGTATATAAGGCGTTTCAGTAACATAATAGTACTGCGAGTGCATGCAACGTAAGCCACTGATCATCAAATAGAGCTTTATGCAAAATGTGAAAACTAAACACAACTTTTAACAAAACACATCAAACCACGGGTTATGGGGTGCACGGTGGCAAAGGCGGTTAGCGCTCTTGCCTCCCAAGAAGGAGATCATGGATTCGATTCCCGGACCAGACCAACATCACATGATCTCTCTGGGTGGAGTCTGCATGTTCTCCCCGTGTTACCGTGGGTTCTCTCCGGGTTCTCCGGCTTCCTCCCACCATCCAAAGGCAAAATTGGTGACTCTAAATTGGCCCTAGTGAATGAATGTGAGCGTGAACTGTCTGTAATGTCTATGTCTCTGTGTTGGCCCTGCGACAAGTTGGCCACTGTCCAGGGTGTACCCCGCCTAAGGCCCGAAGTCACTGGGATAGGCTCCAGTCACCCGCGACCCCGAAAGGGAACAAGCGGTAGAAAATGGATGGATGGACATCAAACCACAAAGAAACCAAGCATGCGTTTTGTTGTCTTGACCCGAGGCAGACTTGGAGGAGACAGCAGAGGAAAGTTGTAGAAGGCCCAGGACACTGTGTACAGGAGCTGCCCTTCAGATGAGGTGATATGCCCTCCTCACCAGGGAAAACAGCTTACATGATCTATTATGTAAGAACTCGTTTTGGGCTGGGGCTGCACCCGAGGAAGCACCAAATTTGAGAAAACAATATGATTCTATATGATATACAATAACTCTCATTGCTTCCTTAGAGGGGTGTACAACAACAACAACAAGAACAACAACTGTACATAGTCATAGGCTGTGTGATGTCATGGCAAAGCAGTCCCACGCCACATGATACAAGAAGGGCAAAGCTGCAAATACTGTTCTGACACTTCTATTTAATGTGGCCTTTGGTCGGGTGACACCATGTGCACTAGTCATGTGCTTCTCTTAAAAAGCTTGGTCCGCCCTGAGGTCGACTGATGGAAAAGTGGCTGCCAGTCTGTGCCAGCAGCCCCTCACTTACTCCCACACTATGTACAAGGTGGCTAACACTCTCGCCTCATAGCAAGGTCGCCTCACTCTGTGGAGTTTGCATGTTCCTCCCGTGTCTGGGTGGGGTTCATCCGGGTTCTCCAGGTAAAATCCTCCAGCTACAGTCCTGACAAAGTCTAGCACAAAGATCTGGAGATGGGTCCCAGCGGCATTGGAGGATGGGTCAAATGTAGAGGACAAATGTCTCTACGGGGACAATAAAGTACCTTAACAATCACTCCAGTAAGACGGAGTTAAAGGACACATTAAGGCTCTGAACAGGCATAAAATAACATTAATATGAAATTTTGTTGACTTTTTTGAGCTTTTATTCACATTATATGGTTGTTTTCTCATCATAAACATACCTGGAGTAGCAGTTAGCTTAATTCATGCTCATTAGATCCATCTGTTTAGAAAGTCCTCTTCCCCCAGAGCGTTAAGCACAGTCTCTTCTGATGATTCGCATACCAATGCTGTGGCTCCAAGATCTTCCTCTGTTTTTGAGTCCACTAATCAACTCCAGACTCATTGTGAGTATTTCTGCCGTCAAATCACACTCATTACCACTTACATTATTATGTAGGTGGAAAACTAGCATTTGTTTCTCTCTCCTATGTAGTTCCCCCTGCTGCCAGTAGATGGAACTAGAAGGTAAGTTCCTAGCATGGGAAAATCAGGAGTTACGTGAAGTATTTATTTTTCTAAAACTATTTTCTGTTGTAGTTCTAAAACAGTTTGTACATTATTATTCTTCAAGTTTGTGACCAGCTTTACAAAATCAAACCTTCTGAAAGACAAGGAAGAGTTAATGTGACAAAAACAAATAGAAAGGTAGTTTACATTCAGATTTTATGGAGAAGAAGTAAATGTAACTTAAGGGGAACGTGTTAGTTTGACAGACACGAGGGAACATTGCTTATCAAGTAAAGGAGTTATATTATGGAATAGATCCCGCTACCAGTTAATAAAAGACACTTCTCTATCGCAGCTTAAAAGTGTCTTTAAGAAGATAGTGAAGGAAAATATCCGACACAACAATATGACAAATGTCCAACACCGTGTTTAAGAGTTGGAGGGAAGCGTAGGCACAATAAGCCTACACCTGATCAAATAACAAATATTACTATATTATATTATAATAATAATAATAATAATAATCATCATCATTATCATTATTATTATTATTATTAATAATACATTTATTTTTGTGTGGTGGTTGACTGTGTATGTAAAATTGAACTTTACATAAATGGATGTATCTTTACTACATAAAATCATTATATATAAGACATTATTATTTTTATATTAAAGACATAAACATTACATATTCTTTTAAGTGCTGTTTAGTGCATTCTAAACAAGATATATCCTCTCTATTGAAAAAAAAAAGTAGAAAAGTCATGTTTTGGTGCTGCTGGCTTGATGAAAAGGTCCCCGACGTCACTGTAAACACGATAAAAATATATATTTGTGAGAGGCCAGAGTAAGTTGAGTTGAGTTTAATGGTAATTAATATGCTCACACTTATTGCTGTCTATTGCTTTCGAACATTTAATGCACAATTATTAGATATATATTGATAAATCAAATATATTCTTAACAATTAAAAAACAAATTGGAATGGCGAAAATATTCAAATAATCTATGTAAAAAGTTGAGAAAAAGAAAGATCTTTTAATGTCAGTGCTACAAACAGTCCCCAAAACTATTGCGCCAAAAGGTCAGTTTCTTTTCACAACATGAGTGGGGAAGGACAGCTCTGTGGAGTTTCGTGTTCAAGAGCTTTGTCTTCACTTTAAAAAAGAGTCTATGATGCGCTCTAGTGGACAAACAACAGAACTGCAATGTAACTGCAAAAACCACACCATCACTCTATGTTTTCAGGCAAACTTCTAATTAAGACAAAGTATGAGCAATAACAAAAGCCCCATGAGGCACGACTATCATAAAAGGGGACGGAAGAGAGAATGTCTTGCAATTATTTATGCAACATATACATTGTGCACGATGGACCCACTTGGAAGTTATATTCATGGCATAGCAGTGAAGCAGTTTTTTCTTATCAATGCAAAAAATAATTCATTTCATACAGTTTTCAAGTAACCTTTAATTATATGTTAGAAATAAATACTAGTCATCTTAAAGAATATTTTTGGAAATGCATATTTAAGGGACTTTTCTTTAAATAGACCAAAATTAGAATATTGCAAATATGAAATTGCTAGTACCCATATGGTTCGTGCACCCCTGGCTGGGAAACAGTGGTCTCTATGAGGAAAAGTGGATGTTGCAAATTTCTTCCGGGAAGCACCATATCTCGAGTACTTCTAATGATTTCTATTGGAAAAGGAGACGGAGAAGAAAAAAGGGAGTGATTAGATAAGGTGTTTTGCAGCCCGGCCGAGTGACTCTGTTTCCCAGAATCCCACCCTCAGTGTTGGGCTTAAGCTCTCTTCCGACTCTCCACGAGCCAATCACAGAGCGCCTCAGCATCTCTCCTCTTCTCGGCTGATGTTTCGTGGCTCACCTCCGCCCCATCGCTTTATTGGAAAGACGATGCTCAGATTTGATCATAAAGTGGATGAGTCACTCTGAGGTTGAAAAACAAAAGTGCTTTCGAGCAAACTGAAAGCGGTCAAATCCACTGGCATTGCATTTGTTGGTCAGCTTCCCATACAGCGTAATGGGAGCTCGCATCTGCTCCCACTCTATTTTTAGCCCGGGACTGTACACACAGGAAGACAACGCATGCTCAAGGCTGGTCATATGTTGTTTGACATTCAAGGTTTACTTCAGTGACCACCGACCCGGGAATGTACAGAGGGGGCGGGTGCAAAAAGTCCCCAGCAACATCAGCAGAAGAAGATGCAGTCAAAGGTTTTTTCAATCTCACTATCTGGGGATTTTGGCATTTGTTGAGTCTTTTGACCGTATAATGCTGTTTGGACCTCAAAAACAACGTTTTTCTAACAAAATAATCCCCTGATAGTGAGGACATTTGGGTCTGATGAGGCATTAATGTGGCACTTTTGAGCCACTGCCCACATAAGAGCTTCAACAATGGAGGGAAACAATCTTCTGGTTCTCTTCTGGAAAAGCCCCCTTTGGCCCAGGAGGCAGAGGAACTGTGGGGCCATGTATGACACAGGACACATGGAAACAGAGGGAAAACGTGATGTGGTAGAATGCACGGGACGGATCCTGTTTGCTAGACAGTAAATTATACGATGTTTTGGAAAACCATAAGTCAAATCAGATCATTTTTAAAAGTGTTTCTTTGAGCGAAGAGCGAAGAGCGACTGACATTTCCCTCATCACTGAAGGAATGACCAGAATAATACGGTGGCAATCGACTCTTAAGGTCCATTCACTGATAAAAACATATTTCACATGCTGTTTTCATTTTATTTATTATAACAATTTGATTGTTATCTCCTTTGGTATGTTCATTTTTATACATCTCTCTGTTAATTATTTGCTTTTCAGGTTTGATGTTAATCAATTAGTGCATATTATTTCATCAGAGTTTCAAAGGGCATAGCAGTGAAGCAGTTTTTCTTATCAATGCAAAAAATAATTAATTTCATACAGTTTTCAAGTAACCCTTTAATTATATGTTAGAAATAAATACTAGTCATCTTAAATCATATTTTTGGAAATGCAGATTTAAGGCACTTTTCTTTAAATAGATCAAAATGAGAATATTGCAAATATGAAATTGCAAGTACCCATATGGTTCGTGCACCCCTGGTTGGGAAACAGTGGTCTCTATGAGGAAAAGTGGATGTTGCTATGATGTTTTATGTTAATCAATTAGTGCATATTATTTCATCAGAGTTTCAATGGGGTGCCCCGATAATACTCTTCCATTAAGCGTCATTATTTTATGCACCTAAAATGAGGAAGAGCAGGAGGTTCAGGGGATTCAACATCTCATATTCTTTCACTGCTCTCTGCCCTGACATGAACCAGGAAAGCCCCACAGAACCTCAGGGCCAGAGTGGTCCGGGGCAGAGGAGGAGCCTGTGCTTTTGGGGGAGCACCCAGTGAAACCAAAGCTGACACTGGAATAACATGCAAGCTCCAGAAGCAAGTGAAACAGAAACGAGAAACAGAGTGTGAACCATGTACTGTCGCACCAGCCAAAGAATGCATAATAGAGAAGAAAAAAACATATATAAGTTGCACTGGAGTATGAAATGTGGTTGCAAGTGTGAAAATAACAAATAATATCACTTTTCCGGAGTACAAGTATAAGTATATAAGTATAAATATAAGTATAAGTCGCACCCCAGCCAAAACTATGAAAAAAGGTGCGAAAATAATTATTTTCAAATAAACTGCACTTTGAGTTGTTACAGTCACTGTTTTAGTCAATTTTATAATTTTTAATTTTTTGCCAGAGATACATTTGAATCTGGAAATATTCAACTATCCAGCTTTGGGCAGTTATGGACAATAGTTGTATTTCATTTCTTGATTTTGACAGTGACATCTTGTGGACATGAGAAGTAACTGCAGATTTAGAGCTAAATGGTTTTGTAAAATATTTACAACTAAAAAATCCTTTTGGCAAATATAGTAACTGGATTTGTACATTTATAACCAAGATTCCAAACATACACAAGGAACTATAGTTTACAAATCAATTTTAAAACACGCAGTGAGAAGGTTCAGTTCAATCGCTGACCCTTTACATTACTTTATGGAAAATATATCTTGTGTTTGTGACTTCAATTTAATTAAATCTAATCAAACTAATCAATTTATGATTGCAATCATTGCACTTTTTCAGTTGATTTTAAGTCAATATTTGAACAATGCTGCCGTCTGCTGGATTAGTTCCACCTTTCAGGAAAAAAATGAAAAATGAAGGATAGAGACAAACATAAAGCTGTCTCTATTCTTTCACAATAGAATATAATGTATGAACATGAAAGTATTCAATGTACTGGACTATGATTGGACCATGTACACATGTAATGTTTGAATACATGATCAAATACATTTTTAAAACAGGTATTCAGTATTCCGTACCTGAAGACGTTTTCAAAGATGTTTGCTGATCACAGTGAGTTATTTCTTGTTAACTCTTCTTCTCTGCTCTTAATGCTACATTTGACTTTCTTCTTCCTCTCAATGGCTGATTTGTTGACTTTTTTTAGAAATTATTTGAAAAGCATATTTCTGAAAGCTTCCCCTCTTACCTGAGTTATTACCGGCCCTTTTCTCTGAAGGTCAGATGAAATCCCCTGATTTTGAATGGGCAATTTTTGGGCTGTTTCATACTCGTGCTGTAAGTGGATAAGTGAAAGTTGGGCCACTGAGATTTGCCCTCCAAAGCAATAGAGGTTATTTTGGTAAAAACTGTTGGATGTTGCAGAAGGTTAGCAATTTCCAAATAACAGAGGGAGAAAAATCTTATTTTGATGATTTCTGTGGCAAGTGGCCACTCTGAAGTTTCAGGAGGAATAAAGTATTTTTAAAGGTGCACTAGGTCATTTTTGTGATGTTGGATTTGCCTCCTTCTTGTTTCTATGGAAATATGTATGCTGTGTCTAGAATGTTCCACAGCATAGCATTAAACTTATATATCTCCATGGAGACGAGCAGGTGAAGTTACAGGCAGATCTTACAACAGATGATCATGGTCACGGTAAGAATGCCTGATTTTCTTTCTTCTTTTTTAGCAATGAAAACCTTTAATTTAATAAAGGCCGTGGCTGCAGAGGTCTAATAGCCCAGCAGTTTCAGGAACCGCGGCACTGCCATATAGCCTCATGGCTAACCCTAACCCTAACCTTAACACTAATCCTAACCCGGCGCGGTCAAATAGCGCAGCAGTTTCAGGCGCCGGGTAACAAAAAACCCATGCAGTTTCGGCCACGCGCCCCGGCTCTGTAGACACTCCCTTTAATAATATATGAATATTTCAATGTATTTGATATGGACAGAAGAAAAAACAAAACACAATTAGAACGTTTTAAATGCAACCGAAGCCCCTGGGCCATTTGGCTCAGAGCTCATTTGTAGACGACATATGACAGGGACATACTAGAATTACCATTCCGTGCATAACAATAAATCAAGGGAGACGAGCAGGTAACAAACCCCAAAAATAAAACTTATAACATTTATTTTCAAAAAATTATGAATTAGCATTACACAATGATCAGTTTAGGATTCGCATTAACCGAGGTGTCTGCGGTTTGAGCCCTGCTGTGTGCACTTGGACAAGACCGTTTGTATGAACGTGGTCAGAGGGGCCAGTGTGCGTTTGTCGTCCCCAAGGCAGCTGTGGCTACAAGTCAATAACTCTCCAGACGTGGAGTGAAGGAAAAGTGTATAAAGTGTTCTTGAGTGTCCATATAATATTGGTAGTATAAATTGTATAAATTATTGTTTTGACTAAATGTAACTCATGCCACTGTTAAAGGGCACGGATCTTGCATAAAATCACACTCCCATTTTTTATACTATAAACCGTGAATGTTTTAAGAGTGATTTCTGTGCATTTACTCCTGAACAATTAAATCATACTCATCTTCATGGAGACAAGCAGGAAATACCATCAAACCAAAAACATGTCTGAAAATTCCATGTAAGAGAAATATAGTGCACATTTAAATAAGCTTCTTCATCAGAACAAATGGTGAAAAACATGTCTAATCAAAAGATGTATGTACTTTCCTTGATTATTCATATTCATTATACTCTTCCCGATTCGAACTAAATAATATTCAGTTTTAAATTATTAATTGCTATGGCAACAACCCTAATTTGTCATCATTCAGAAATCCACGGATATAAATCACATATGGCCTCCTGTCAAAATTAAAGCTTCATTTGTTGTCCGTCAGCAGCAGGTGAGCCGGTGCATGACCAAACCCCGCGATCACGTCAACGTTGCTTTAATAACATGGACACACACATAACGAGTGCATAGAGACACACAGCGCACTGATTCAGCACATGCTTTGTCTCCCGGACCACCCTGAGAGGCGCCACAAGCTCATGCACATGCAATAAATCAACAAACATGTCTTTCTATGTCACACAAGATGGAGATTCAGAGGCTGGAGAAGCAAAGACCAACAGACTGAGCGACAGTGTGGCCCTCTGCTTCAATTCATGTCCGACTCACACAAGCGACTGTGTGTTAGAAGGCTCATTCCAAAACCTGAGAATTTATGTCTTTAGATATTGTATGCAGGCATTCTTACGAGCCACAAATACAAAAATGTGCTCACGAAAATGCATTGATTTATTGCCCTAATACTCAGCAGAGAATTCACAGCGGCAAAGGCAAAGTTTGCCTGGAATTCAACCGACAACTGAGAATAAAGAGGATTATCACAGGATTACCCACTTTTCAGGCCACCCGAAAGAACCTTGTGAACAACTTTGAAACCCCCACTGCAACAGGAAAATGAAGCAAATTATAATTTCAAGCATCAAACATTTAAGAACGGATCATTTACTTTGTTTATTGTGTTATCTGACCTTATGTACCCGAACAAGATGCAGTTTTGATTTAATATACATTGTTGTGATTGTTTAAAATCATCTGGTTACCCAAGATATACAGACACTGGAGGCCAAGGACACAACTGTATTTATTTGTGGGAGATGTGGTCTCTGCAAAATAAACACATATAATGAGACAACATTCACTTCAATGTAAAAAAAAAACAAACATTTATGGCATAAAAATGAATCATTTGGAAATATTTTGAATAAGCCAAATAATCACACAGATCATAAATCTAAATTTGCAAATACATTCTTTTTTGGGCTCAATTCATAGGCTTACCCAACAAATTAAATTGTTTTACTGAACTGATTGTGTGTTAAAAGTACTAAACATAATTACAAGCAGTAGAAGTAAAAAAAGAAAAGAATGCAGATCCTACAATAACTTTACTAAATTAAACTATTTTGAGTCAAGATTTGAATATTTTCAGAGGGCTGTCTCCCATAACCTACAGTGTAAACTTTACTCCCTGAGCACCATCATTCATATTCTGAATACAAATGTTTTCCCTTTGCACTTGTTGCAGTTCCCACAAGCTGCTGTTCACATCCTGACCACATGAGGGCAGTACGTGTCTGGGCGTTTCGAGCCTTTTAGAGCCTTTTTGAATGATTTCTCCCACAACACAAACCTCTAGAGCCAAAGCAGAGACGCGCAGCAGTGAAGTAAGCAGTTAATAGATGCCTAGCAAAACGTCTCGGTGATAGATATGTAAGAGTGCTGAAGCGTCACATCCGACCTCACCCTTTCAATATTCCAGATGTGAGCGCACCGGTGGTCTGTGGTGTGCAAAAGGGTCTGTGTGAGCATGTGTGAAAATAAGAACACTTTGTATTGCTGTCTGCAGAGATTTAAGTAGTTATTTGTAAAAGTCTGTGTCAAAAAATATTTTGTTCTACTTCAAAAATGTGACTTCAGCCTAAATCTCATTCCAAAGAGATTCATTTGGTCTTCTTCTAACTCTGAATACTCTAATGATGTAAACTATTTGAATACAAGTACATATTTTCATGACAAAAATATTGATGAAATCATATGTACACATTAGGTGTAATTATGACTTTGTTTGGTGGGCTAGAACCTGTATCATCAAACGTATCATAGTTTGACATTAGTCATTAGTCAGTTTGTAAGTAAAGTCTATGGTGGACGCTCGTCCAGCGTTTCTGCAGTGCGTCCAGAGCATCTGAGCAGCACAAATTCCATGTTATGAGCATTTGACGCTCCCTGTTTTGGCCGTTAAAGCTTCGGACAATGCACAAGTTGGAAAAAGCTGAACATTTGGGGACCGGCGGGGCAACCAACCAAGATTATACTACAGTGACATACCTTCATATTTCATCATCCAGAAGAAGGACCAAAACAAACCCTGCACCGATAAAAATCATCCAGACGCAGCTCTTGGAGCAAATGATGATATTCTAAACTAAACTCAGATTACTGAAGTATCTGGTCAGCCGAGCTGACCAGGTAAACACACCAAACTCACCCTGGTCTGCCATCGCACCAAGAGAACAGCCACACCAGGAAATACAACAATCCTCCGCACAACTAGAGGTGTCCAGAGGTGCGGTCTATCACCAATACCAAATCACTGCTTTTATCGTTTAGATATCATTACCATAGTTCCAGGGTAAAAGGACCAACAAGAGAAAGTTGAAATAACTAATAAATACATAAACCTGGGATGTCTGTGCATAAGCAGTGAGTGTATTGACACAGCACACAAGCGTCTGTGTCCAAAACTAGGCCTGCCACTGGTGAAACCACATAACAGTGTAATAGTAATTAAACACCACAAAACATGAGAACGCATGAGTAACACACATGTATCATGCTTTGGCACCTCCATAAAGAAAAGTGCAATAAATCCCTCAAATGTCCTGACAGAGACCGTCATTCGTGTCGTGAAGTTCACCCGCAGTTCCGTGTGTGTGATCCAAGTCCGTGCACAAAGCGCTCAATCTAGCGTTTACACGATCCTTCAGCCGCTGTTATACAAAACAAACCCACACTTTATCGGACGTGTTTTGGCCACGCACGCTGTCAACACTAGTGGTAGTTATATAAAGTGGTGATAGTGGCCAGTAGATCAGCGGTCAGCTAATCTAATGGACTTTACTTTCCTCATTATTGTACAGCAGCAGCAGCAGCAGCAGCAGCAGCAGCAGCAGCAGCGTTGCCATGGACAGCACACAGATGAAAATATGCAGTGGTTAAGGAACAGCACGTATGCCAGGCTCCAAGTGCAGCCTGTGTACTGAGTTCAAATCCTGACTCTGACATGTATTGCATGTCCTCCCTTCTCTCTCATGCCACACTTTCCTCTCATGTCTAATAAAGCCTACGGGCCAAAAAGTTGTTTAAAAAATATGCAGATTTTCAGTACACACGTCTCGGAGATATGAGGTCTTTTTCATGAATCTTCACCTTGAAAATCTCTATTTTATCAGGTCAAAGACCTTGTACTGTATGTGGAGACAGGAAAATATTGTAGCCGAGGCCAAAAACAACAAACTCAACAATGTCCCGGGAGAAACATTATTTTTAACCTTCATCAAAATTTCCACATTTTATAATATAGTGATGCGCACTCCATTTTGGAGAAATGTATTGTCCAGCCTGTCAATTATGCATTTAAAATAACTTTATCAATTCACAATAGTAATGACTTAGATCATACACATACTGTACAAATAGCAAGGGGAATAAAATGACCCTTGTGGTACTCCTGCATTCATTTACTAGAAATGCAAACTTTTTTTGTATTGATCACGACAGACTGTTCCAACTTCCAAGGATGGTTTTATTGCTTTTTATCGTTAACTCTGCAATTCAAAGACGTGCTGAATATAGATTAGAATAGACATGTTTCACTCTGGTTTCAAGAGTGTTCAATGTTTTGGATCACAGTCGCTCAGTGCCAAAGTGCGGCTGAATTCAAGCAGTACCAATGGAGTAAAAAAAAAAACAGACAGAACCTACATTCTGTTCTGTTTTGTTCTACATCATCATCATAATCATCATAATCATCCTTTATTTTGTTTCCACACTCGAGGTCCATAAAAAACAGACAACAAGAATACAAACAGCTACACCTGTATTTTCATAAAGAAGACTGGAACAAAAAGTAATTTCTATCAAATAATCAGCAGAAATAGATGTGAACAGAATCCACAAAGACCCTTGCTGGATCCCTGATGGGTCTGAAGATGTGGGAGGGACCACTCTGTCAGAATCCTCCCAGTCACCAAAGCACGCTGGGTAATTTGTACAGACCCCACCTCAGCCACACACACACACACACACACACACACACACACACACATTCATACGCCACAGCAGAGGGTCTGGCGATGCCCCGGTGGTTCAGTGACAGCTTGTCAATCCCTCAAAGACGTCCCGCCCCTCTCACCCGTAAGCGTCAGTCTCCAGGGCAGTGATTGGCCGATAGGCTCTGTCAGTCACAATGTCAGGCAAATGTAGATCTATGGGGGCCACTCAGGTACAGCACATAGAAGATTTGAGCACATTTCTTCACAGTCATGCACCAATGATGGCAGTTGTCACCGGAGATGGGCCCTTCCTCAGTGAGTGAGTGGCCGGCAGGAGAGGCACTGGTGTGGGAGGGATGGAGGGGCGAGGCGGGACGTCAAGTGTGGTGAACTTCATAAATATGCAATGTTTTCGGAGGTGGAATAAACATGAAAGATGACGTGGTGCTGGCTGAGGGGCAAAGTTCTCCTAACAATGGAGACACAGTTTGCACATAAGGTCCAGGGCTTTTCTGTGTGACGTTTGCATGTTCCTGTTCTGCTTAACGTGTTCCAGTATGACAGAGTTATCCATCACAGATTCAATCCCGTGTGATTCATTATTCTTGTTGCCGACATCACCATTCACCCTATTGAGACAGATGAGTTTAATGCCAAACTGTGGAACTTTCCAGGCAAAGCAATCGCATCTTATGGAGGCAAGCAGATGGCGAATAATACCAAAATCTAAATGTGTCATATGTTTTGTATATACGGTACCCCTGAGGTAACGCGGCCACAGTTTGGGAATCAACGCTGCACCAGAAATGCAGTGCACTTTTAAATAAATGTTGTATAAATATAACTTAACAATTGCAGGCATAAGAAATGAGCATTTATCATGATGAAAAAGAGGGATTGCTGTTCTAAAGACAGTTGTTGTTGATCATTGTGAAGCGCAGCCTCGGAAGCACTCTGCGTCTCGCCAGTGTGACATGGATCAGATTGGCACATGGTGTGACTGTAATAATGTGCACAGTGTGAGGGCAAAGCTGGAGTCAAACATGACAGCTATGCAACATTATCCGGACTCTTCAGTCATAAACTTGAACACTTTTAATACTTTTAAGAATAAGACTACACATTGGCAACTTGAAGGTCATATTATTTCAGATGGTAGACTATATTGCCCTATAATAATCATATAATAAACATTCTCTTCTGCTGTTTCAATTGTTTAAATCATTATTTTTCACGTCAACAATTTAGTGCCGTGTACTTGAGTTCATTTATAATCGGAAACACTTGAAAACAGAACATATTTTAGATTCTATGTCTAGTTTAGAAACAGTAGTAATAAGTGAACAGATGATTTTTAGTATGCCCCAGTTCACTTGCTCCGATTGGCCCTGGAGTTGGCGGCTCCTACTCTCCTCTACTGATTTGAAGCACGCTTTTAACTGACCAGATCTGTGGTTTGGCTCACCAGAAAAATCCATACAAACCATGTAAAAAAGTCTTCCATTTTTCATCAAACACAGACATTACACATTAACATGCTTGTGCTTTTAGTAAATAATACACAATTTCAGAACATTTTTGCCTTTTCAAAACCACAATCTGTCAATACAATGTTATTGACAAGTTTACTGAGTTACGGGGGATATTTCACATTCCAGTCGATGAAATTGTGGATTTGTGTATGTGATAACTAATTGTGATGACCCTAGAGGAAGCTTAACTGACCAAAGTGAGCAGTACACGTTGTATTTGTCATGTTCTGTGACGTAATTCCCCTTAAAGAACCGGCAGCAGGTTCACTCAGGGTGAACTCGTCCCTGTGTGAATCTCTCCTTCCAAACTAATTACCCAACTCTTCCCGATCATAAACATGGCTCAACACAAAACACCTAGCTTCCTCCATTTGCTTACAACCTTGTACCTTTCATTCCCACAAACCACTCTGCTATTTGCTCTTCCTCTGCTCCAAATACCTCCTCGTCTTTCTCCTTGTCCAGAAGAAGTGGGAGGCAGAATGGCCGGCTACTCAGGGAAGCGAAAGGAATGAGGTAATCCACTGCATATTGTAGAGCTCTTTTGTCCCCGATCTCAAGACTTCCCAGAGTTCTATGTGGGAATTCTTGTCTCCTTCTCCGCGGCGGGACAAGAAAAACTGTCTTGGCATAATCATGTTGACAGGTGAAGAGGCGCCGCTTTGTGTCCGCAGTAGAAAACATGGTATAAAAATGTTTTGTTGCCGAGTGCCCTTGAAAAAGCTGCCGTTTTGCCAGCCATACCGCAACCGAGGACTTGAGTGATGAGAACGGCCCGGGCATGTTTTCAGCTTGGCCGCCGCAACGCAAGACAAATGGAACGTGGCGAGGGACAATCTTTAATGAGAGCAGCTTACTGTTGCCCAGAAGCCTTGCTGGTGGTGAGCAGTGCCACCACGACAAATGGAGCTCACGGTTTAAGGAAGAAGAGAAAATCATCACTAATGTCTGTTTGAAATGTCCGTCACTCCATATTTACTGTATGCATACTCGGTTTGTGCGTGGTTGTCAGCAGTATGTTAAAAAAGTTGTTGGGTGTTGAAATACACAAAAATCAAAGCAAAACTGACCAAAATACACATAATCTGACGCAGATATTGTAAAAAGATAGAATTTCCACCAGCTTCCGTCCACGAGAGCAAAAACAAGGCGAGATTTTGACATCATTTGTATAGAAATATGGCACGGTTAAGTTAACAATTTGACAATATAATACTGTTGAATGTTCAGGTAAATGAACACTCTCCTCTGCTGATTTCATTGTACTAATAATGAGTTTATATATTATGGCATAATGTGGCATTTCTGACCCTCAAGTCAGCAAAAATGTCACTTTTTCATGTCAACACAGCCCCACAGACAGCAGGAGACAATCGTTTAGCGCAGTGGAAACAAGAGAGCAGATTAATTTGTAGAAAATTTTGACCTTATATTTTGTTCTGTTTTATTTTTTTTTGTTTCACACGTTTTTTAGGAGTTTTCTTTGTTGAGTATGCTTGTTTTTCCAGAGTTTCTTCCAGGTACTCCAGTCTGTACTGCACATTCAGTCAGTCTGGGTTAGTGCACCCGACGAGGAAACAACTTACTTTGCCAAATGTTAACTAACAGGTAAAAAAACCACATCAAAAAACATAATTTAGTTGATTAAAAAGGTCTTCCTGCGTCAAAGTATCACATTACTACTTTTGTCACCTGCTAGATTCCATGGAAATAGAAAGTTAATTCCGTACGTCAGAAGATTCTCCATGGAGAGATAAGTTGTTTACCAAAGTAGAAAATGATAGCCAAAGGAACAACATTTCCAGGGTAAGCAACAGGTTTGTAGAGATGCAAACTCGCTCGCAGTAAGAACACATGTTTTTCTACATTTGTCAGTGCAATAAAAACATCCATAAAGAAAAGAAAAAGCTTTTTTGGCTTAAATTCGAGATGGGGCTTTAAGATTCCACACTGAACGTTGTGCTACTTCAGTGCTTCGATTTCATGTTTCAAGTTTGTGTCGACACGGTCTCCAATTGCCCCAGATCACAATTCACAAGGGCCCCATGACTGCTAAGCATGACCTCACTTTTTCTGTAATAGTATTGATTATCCTGTTAGTCTGACTTGTATTTGGAGGACTGAGGACATGCAGCGCGGGGCTAAAACCACTTCATAAAAGAATTGTATGTCATCTACAGTGCAATGTTAAAGATCTGGTTAGTGACACTGAGCAGATTGATATAGAAAATGAATGGAAAAGGCTCTTCCCACACACATATGCATGTTATTTTAAGACATGTGGCCAGTCAAGTGTGAGAAATCTCAAAGTTACACTAGATAAAATTAATCTAACAACGCCATTGGCACTTAATCCAGAAAAATAATCAAATAATTTTTTTTATAAAGCACAATTCATACAAACTGCAATTCAAAGTGCTTTACGGTGTTTAAAATACAATTAAAAAATAAAAATAAAAAAATCTTAACATAAGGTAAATTCATTGAAAGCGGCGTAAATTTCCATTTCCACATCGTAACTGGTCGCCATCTCATATAATCCATAATGTCACACATGAATTTGGCATTTTCGTGTATCGAGCCCATGTCTGGAGCAGTAACATGCTCAAAGGAATTAATTTACAATAACATAAAGCGGCACATTAGATAATGGGTGTGAGCATGTTTTTTTGGTGTTGATGTTGTGAGTGAAGGCGGCATGTGTGCAATGTAAGACTAGGGCGCAAAAACAAAAAATATACTCAAATGTAAGGTTAAGGTAGGTTTTTTTGTCCCCGTAGGACATGTGCACAGGTGAGACAAGCCAAGCGAGGAAGAGGAGCGCTCGCATGCTGCTTCTGGCTTTTATTGCACATGGTGATGCAGGCAGGCGGAGCGAGAGGACCAACTGGCACAGGTGGGGCCACATCCTGTGCAGAAGGACAAAGGGCGGCAGGGCACATTTCCCCTTAGCAACCAGCTCAGGCGTGACACAGAACAAGTGAAAAGGCTTATTGTTCCTTCTATGCGACTGGAACAAACCTGTCAAGAGGCCAAAAGCGCTAAGAAACCTTTTTCAAGATCTTGGTCCGAACTGATAAACCAATTAAATATGTTTTAGTTACACAGTGAGCAAGGTCTCCACTCCACAGATCTGACCTGGGAGCGGAACAATTGATCAGTTTAATTCTATACAGTGGAACTTTCCATGCAAACTAGAAATGTGCTTTGGAGACATGGTGCAACATAAAACAGTGAATAATAATAGTAATATAGGAATAAACTATGATAAATTAAAGGGCAAGTATGTAATCTATCCATCTTCTTCCGCTTATCCGGGACCGGGGCTGAGGGGGGGGGGGGGCAGTGGGGTGACTTCCCTCTCCCCAGACTTCCCTCACCCCAGACTTCCCGCTCCCCAGACTTCCCTCACCCCAGACTTCCCTCTCCCCAGACTTCCCTCACCCCAGACTTCCCTCTCCCCAGACTTCCCTCACCCCAGACTTCCCTCTCCCCAGACTTCCCTCACCCCAGACATCCCTCACCCCAGACTTCCCTCTCCCCAGACTTCCCTCACCCCAGACTTCCCTCTCCCCAGACTTCCCTCACCCCAGACATCCCTCACCCCAGACTTCCCTCACCCCAGACTTCCCTCACCCCAGACTTCCCTCACCCCAGACTTCCCTCACCCTAGACTTCCCTCACCCCAGACTTCCCTCACCCCAGACTTCCCTCTCCCCAGACTTCCCTCACCCCAGACATCCCTCACCCCAGACTTCCCTCACCCCAGACTTCCCTCACCCCAGACATCCCTCACCCCAGACTTCCCTCACCCTAGACTTCCCTCACCCCAGACTTCCCTCACCCCAGACTTCCCTCTCCCCAGACTTCCCTCACCCCAGACTTCCCTCACCCCAGACTTCCCTCACACCAGACTTCCCTCTCCCCAGACTTCCCTCACCCCAGACTTCCCTCACCCTAGACTTCCCTCACCCCAGACTTCCCTCACCCCAGACTTCCCTCACCCCAGACTTCCCTCACCCCAGACTTCCCTCACCCCAGACTTCCCTCACCCCAGACTTCCCTCACCCCAGACTTCCCTCACACCAGACTTCCCTCTCCCCAGACTTCCCTCACCCCAGACTTCCCTCACCCCAGACTTCCCTCACCCTAGACTTCCCTCTCCCTAGACTTCCCTCTCCCCAGACTTCCCTCACCCTAGACTTCCCTCACACCAGACTTCCCTCTCCCCAGACTTCCCTCACCCCAGACTTCCCTCACCCCAGACTTCCCTCTCCCCAGACTTCCCTCACCCTAGACTTCCCTCACCCCAGACTTCCCTCACCCTAGACTTCCCTCACACCAGACTTCCCTCACACCAGACTTCCCTCTCCCCAGACTTCCCTCACCCTAGACTTCCCTCACCCCAGACTTCCCTCACCCCAGACTTCCCTCACCCCAGACTTCCCTCACCCTAGACTTCCCTCTCCCCAGACTTCCCTCACCCTAGACTTCCCTCTCCCCAGACTTCCCTCACCCTAGACTTCCCTCACACCAGACTTCCCTCACCCCATGCATAGAATAAGGTGTTATAATTATAGACTTTTGAGTATAAATACTAGAGCGAGCAGAGTGACTATGATTATGGGACCAATATGAACACACACAAGGTCATATTTGACAGTGTCTTTATACCTAAAACATTTGCACAGTTTTTATTTATATTCTCACAGCATCACACCTGTTTCGTTTGAACCCCAATAAGTCTGACCAGCTTCCATACACTGCTAATGAGACTTAAATAAACCCCAGTACGTGAGATGGAAGGCCTTAATGGTGTTTTCGCATTACGCTGATTAAACCTTCCTCTCCCCGTGTTCAGCTTCACTATGGCCCAAAGTAGAAGCCTGTGACAAATGGAATCTTTATGTAATCCTGACTAAATCACATGCAAACTGCCCACCAACCTCTCCATCTCCCACGTGAAGTCTTCCTTAATCTCTTGTACACGTCGAGCCTTCAGTGCTAATCTCAATCCTTATCGTCCTTTTCCAGCATGTGCGCCAAATCGCCGCGTCCCGCTGAAGGTCGTCCGAATGTCACTTTTGAGGTCACTTCGACGCCGCGTGGCGCTTCAGAACCCCTGCCGGTTCAGTTGGGGAGCTTTGGGGCCGATACTGCCTTCAATCACTGATAGAATTACGATCTCCCCGAGCCTCTCCCTTGCGTTTAGCCTGCTAATCCCCGCGGGAGATGGGGGGCAGCAGACCATGATAATACTGACGGCAAGATGGTAGGGAGAGTGAATGAAAGAGGAGCGGAGAGAGAGGCGAGTGTGCCAGCCCAAACACATGAGGGCCAGTGGGGATGAAAAGTCGCTAGCTCCAGCACTTTTCGGCTCAAGTGTCTGCGATCTGATAAGCTACCAAGATTTAGTTAAGACTTCATATTTAGAGCGCAGCTTAAGCTGTGAGACGACATTCTTAACAGCGTTGGTTCCAATGTCACATTGTGCCTGCCATGCTTGATTTGTCAAATGGGATTTTATCTGCGTTTCTATGTAGTCTTCATACTGCATTCGTTCACTAAATAACTGAAGACCGCATGGAATTTCTACAAGGATTTGATGATTCCAAACAACTTTCAGCTCACTTTGGTCGCTCCAACTGTGGCGCCATAAAAATCGTTTCCATGTTACTTTTTAGCAGACCCTAGATGAAACATTAACAAGCCTGTCACTTTCTTGCCTGTCAGTTGCAGAACTTCATTTGTGGTTTGGAACCACTATAATTGAGAGTAATTTCAAGATCCATTTTCAGAGCAGGAGGTCCTATCAAACAAACACTTAGCTTCTCATACTTGACACACTAGTCCTGTCTCAGAGGGGTGTGTGGCAAGGAGCTCAGAGTAATTCAATCTTTTACCAGGACAAGGGAGGTTTGCCAAGGTGCCTGTTTAACTTGGATGAAAGTATGTAGGTAATCACATTGTATTTAAGTTAAGAAAATATATAATAATAATACAATTAAAATGACATATTATTGAGACAGAGTATCTGTTATAAAGAATGGGTAAGCTTATGACCAGGTCCAGTTGATATCTAAATGATCACTGGAGGATGGAACTTGTCTTTAAAGCCGAACTGAGTAACTTTTTCAAGCTCCCCCCTGCAGCACCCGTGTGAAAATATACTGTCAGAGAATAGAGCCAAGCATTTATTGGAATTGAAATAAGGCTGTACAATCACATACAAAACATTTAACATGTCAAATCTAAAAAAAGAGATGTTTGTCCAAGACTGGTCAAATGTGATCAAGGCATTAGTGCGGAGCAGACGATGCCTCTGATGGTGTTTTCTCCACTGGTTTATTTGTACTCAGCCTTGTGTCCATAATTTTAGTTTGTACGTGTGAGTGACAGTGTGAGAAGGTACCTGTGATTGTGAGCTGGTCGAAAGAAGGGTGAGGTAGTTGTGGGCATGAGTCATTCTAATTGTCAATGTAAAGTACTTTGTGTTACAGGCTATGTATGTAAAGCTCTCTATAAATAAAATTATTGATCGTTTATTTCAGATTAAATCAATGATATATTTTTTTATAAAGTAGAGACTGGATGGCATTTTCACCCTCGTTCCTCTTTGTTAAATGGTTGTTAGTCTGCTGACAGTGTTGGCTTGTATCACATGCTTGAGGCCAGCTCCAGCCATTTCTTTAAATGAACGAGCTGGCCAGCGCTGGACGTGAAGGATGTGCAGCACAAGTCAGAGGTAGACAAATTGATTTTCTTCGGGTGGGTAGTTCTGGTCCAGTGGCTGCTTTGGGCTAGAGAGAGAGAACGACGGATCTGTCAGTGGCACTTGGCAAAATGGGCCCAAAAATAAGAGCAGGAAATGAAGGTTCAGCAGAGAGGTTTTACTACGTGACACGGACGTAGTCAAGACCACACTAAATGAAAGCCGAATGCAGCAGAAGCCTTGGGCTCGGTGCTTGGAAAGACTTCTAAGAATCTAAAATACTGTAATTACATTTTATTTTATAGCATTTCAATTAAATTGTGTGTCCTGGATTTGGATTACTTTCATGATATTGTGCATTACACAGAAACCATGATTAAGTCTTATCCTGTTTTCTTCACCGTTGTCTTTTTCCACCAAAGGATCGACACATCCAGAAAGGTCCACTCAAACCAATAAACCCACGTGGCTTTATGAACTAAATATAATATAATATATAATATATGAACTAAAGCAAGAAGTAAGCCTTTAAGTCTCTACGACAATGAACTATATTGTAAACACAGCTACTTGCAGTTAATCTTCTTTACAGGTTTTTATAATAATTTCATCCAAAATTGTGTTGTTTTAATTTTATAATTTCAGAGCTCTCTGTTGGATAGGATTGCCAATAACTTTATATACACAAGCCTGTGTATTCACTAATGCAATGTAAAACATCCACAAAACATTACCCAAAATCCTTGATGTTGCCAATCCCTCTTAATACCACAGTCCTACATGATTTGACAAATCTGTCAAACTGAATAATTTCCTTATCCATGCAAACATCTAATGTGCAAGAGCCACTTTGCTTTGTACTGACATTTGAACTTGTTACTAAAGGAAGAAAGTGAACCTGAGTGTCCCAAAGCAGTGAAAATGTATTGAACAATCCGCTCAGAGCGCAGTAAACTCTGTTAGTATGTTGGAAAGTCCTCTCTCACTCATCCCGAGTGCTTGAGAGGAGCTGCAGCCGGCCGGGAGTAAATGCCCTGCCTATTGGCCGCTGCAGTCAGCCCCATGGAGCGGCCTGGGCTTTAGTTCATAAGGTTTGATTAGATGGTCGGTGCACTATTGAAAAGTAAGTGGCTTTAGCCAATTCCACTATGTCACCCTCCCAACAGGATTACGACTCGCTGGCAAGTTTAAAGGTGCAGAAAGTGGAAAGTTCTAAAACTGTCACTCCATGGGCGATGCTTGGGTAATTAAAAGCAGCAATTAAAGCTTTTATAATCAGCACTGCCTGTGAACTGTGCACCAGGATTAACGGTCAATGTTGCACTTGAAATGACTGAGGCGGGCAGTGCCAGGCAGTCCTTTAAAATTAATCTCAATATAAAATGAATGACTTATGGGGTCAACGAGAAGAAGGGAGAAGGCATGAAGTGTAACTGGATGTTTCCCTGGAAGCATCAAAGCCACACAGTTGGCCTGCTGTGAACACTGAGCCCCACTCGGGACAATATTTAAGTCCAGGGAATGACTTGTATAGCCTGAACACGTGTAGAGCACTAAAGCTGGCCCTAACAACATCTACAGGTGTGTCCCGGCCACTAGAGTCCTCTCTTATGATAATGCACTGTGGAAACACGTCCCATGGAATAGTTCTCAGTGCTGATCAGAAGGAATGTGTCTGCAGACCTTGGCCAAGGGGAATCCTAGAACAAAATAATGTTGTCTCTGTTTCCAATAAAAGAAAACAGTAAATTATTTACAGCGGACCAGTGAGCGTGCATCAGCTCATTTGTATTCTCATCGCCGCAGTGATAGATGTGACATCATGGTGATGAATGAAAGCGCTGGGATTTTAAAAAGCGCTTCCTCTGGAAATCAAGGACAGATGGCTATTTTTTATGAGAGCACTGGAATAATCAAAGCAAATGAGCAGGACTATTTCAGCAGACAGGTTTGCCAGAAACAAAGATGTTTAGTGCAAATGTAATGAAGATGTCACTTTCCAAAAGCCCATGGAACAGTTTGTATTTCCAGGGAGCAGATAAACAAAGCACCAAAACAAATATGTAAATTGTAATTATATTTAAGTGACAAGGTTGATTAACTTTTTATGGAAGACAGGATAGTAACTCCTCGCACTTTTGGCTATTGACAAGTACGAGCAATCCACGTTAGTTATACAATGGGCTGTGTGTAATTCCAAACAGAAAGTTTGTTTCCAGTGCAATTACAGCCATTAAGCTTAATGTTTGAGTAATCCATCATACTTACCTCGTACCTGGTTTTACTTTCTGATGTCATTAGTAGGTTGTAATCCATGAAGTGCGCCTTTGTGTCTAATACTGGGCAAATACAGAATTCCCATCCACACAATTTTACATTTTTTGTCATGAGAGAGTACGTTAAGTGAAATAATGAATTTCTTAAACTGTTTTTTCCCTGTATCTTTGCTGTTGTGGTTGTTTCTATTAAAAAATCCTGTTAGATGCAAACACACTGCCTGACTCGGAGGCAGGAGTCATTTCAAGCAAATTTGTTCTTTCACAACCAAGGTCAGCATATGGGTCTTAAAAAATAAATAGCCTCTGAAAGCGTTCCCAGCAGATGGTGGACTTGTTGGCTGATAGCAGCGTGGGCACAGTGTCTGAGGGTTGGGCAGCCTCTACTGACCGTGCGATGGAACACAGGTGTAACGGCTGAATTACAGTTTGACTGCTGGACATTAACCCTCTATATGTGCACTGAAATAGTCATTACTGATGACACCCAGCGTAATTGCTAATTTTACGCTTCGGCGCGCACATTTTCCACTCGTCTTCTATCCATTCAGCCATTCTTTCTTCTCTATACGTCTCAAAGCTTACGTTATGCACCTCCCTTCTATCTTTCGCCACATCCAAAGCCATTTATTTCTGTCCCGTGGTGTCATTCAAATATGTCAGCAATAACGGAAGTAAACATCCCCTTGGACCTCTTCATGCATGTCTTTTGGGCTATAGCTCGCGTTCATGTTTTTTGATTTGTCATAATTCCATAATTCCAGATGGAGGGCAAGGGCCTATGTAACGCCACAGGAGATTTACAGTTATAGATATATATTTTTTAGAGAAAGGATTCCTGGGTTGAAAAATAGCAATCACTTTTGTTTATTTATACTGACAGAGATAAATTCCCTCCAGAGTTCTGACCAGTCCTCCTGCTCTATTTCTCTTGCTATTGGATAGCTTTGACATGCTAACTGCGCTCATTATGTTCTTACTTCTGTTCTCCCTTTGTATTTACCTAGATTCATCTTCATATGCATTCTTATGTATTGTATTGTGTATGTTTTCAGCGCTTGTTGCCATGGATCGCATTGTTTACTGTTTGTTTATGTGCTGGATATGGTAAGGATTGACTATTTGGCGTCTGTCTGTCAAAGCCTCCGTCCCACTCATCCAGCGACTACGACAAGTGTGCTATAACATAGACCCTGGAACAATCGCTGAGTAAAAGTACATTTTACTTTGTAGATCTGAGCCGTGGAGCAAAGTGCACTGTCGTCATCTGGGACTGACTTGACTATCTCAAAATGAATTGTCGAATGTGTTTACTGAATCCTTCAAACTAACTTATTGAACTGATGTGTCAAACTCAGCTCATTTATGAAGGGGAAACAGCACATCTGCCAGCTGGTCCTATTTGTCTTCTTTGTTCAATATTATGCTTTATGCTTTGATTATTAGTTTAATGCCACTACATGACGAGCTAAGATACAATTTAAAAATACCTTGGAATACCACATAAGGTTAAAAACGTTACTGAGTTCTTGTCATTGGGAATAATATATTAGTGAATAAAGCAAAACACTTGGATAAATGTCAAGATCATATTATGTCACAAAAGGGACATTTCTTGTGTACTGTACAAGTTTAGATTCATGCTGAAAACAATCAACCTTGCAAATAATATTATCCTTCAAGTTTACTAGACTGACTCCCTTCATGAATACAAACACTAACAGAAAGAAGATCTGAATAATCTGTTCCAATGTACAATGAAGCAATTTTTTTTTGAAAATCACCAGCATTAATGGGAGTAATAAAGCATTGCTATCAAGTGAATTTATCTATTATAGGCTATGTGCCTCCTCTGTCCTCCCCGTGTCACTTATAATTGTATACCGGATAATTATTCCATTTAATCTTTTGTGTAATTCCCCGCTGATTCCACCGTCCGACCCGGGTGAACGCAGTGACATTAAACCCTCCATTATCCCAACATGCAGTGAAAGGTTAGTGCGCTTAGAACAATGATGGGGACAGGGCTGGGAACAAGGACTGCATGGAAAATGAAGATGATAAGAGCGTAAAGGGGAGACACAAAAACAGATGTAAAACGTCTCCCCTCAGAAGGCCATGTTCAGACCGTAAAGATGCACTGTATGTGACGATAGTAACTGAATAGAAATGTTTTTCAAGGTATTTTTGAGTAAAAATAACACCCATAATGAAATAAATGCTGGAAACTTTCATTGTCATGTGTAGAACATTCCAGACAGACTAAGAACAGCTCCATGGAAACAGCCAAGGGACGGACCCTCCATCAAAGTTTCAATTCAATTCGATTTATTTTTGTAACGCCCAAAATCACAACAGTGGCTGCCTCTGAAGGGCGATAATGAAACAGTTATTGATCAATAGAAGAAGATTAGACAATGTTCACTGGAATTTAGCAAATGGATAACTGTCCCAGAATCCCCTGTCCTTAGACCCTCCTTTCTACAAGAAAAAATACAAAAGACCCTGTGGGAAAAAGACAAAATCTTGGAAAGAACCACAGTGAAGAAGAGATCCTCCTCCTTCGGACGGGCAGAGTTAAGAGAGTTCCTCCAGGTCGTTGAGAAGCATCAGGATCCACAGGTGCAAAGTGCAGCTTTTACTCAATTTAAGCCCTCAATCATTTACTGGTTCTGGTTGTATTAGTTAACACAGGGTTACCGATCTCGAGAGAAAATAAGTTCTACATAGACTAAAAAGTCGTTTTCGGGCCGCCCCGGGGAATCGGTGCATTGTTGACTCGTTGGTCACAAAAACATTGGACAATTTACACTAATCAATCTAATTTATAGCATATTTTAGCAGCAAGCCTGCGACTACAAAAGAAGTGCTGATCGGTGGTAAAAAGAGGAAAAAGTAGGCGGGGCAGAATAAGGTCAATAACCCCTCCCTTCCCATTTCACATTACAGCTGTCAAATATTACAGATGTCACACACACACATTACATATATCAAATAAAGCTTCAAGAATAGAAAAATGATCAATAATAATAATGATACAACTCAGAATAAAAATATAATGTTTTTTCTAGACATAATTCCCCCAAAAAACATATCAGGCCATAATTTGTTTTGTTTAACCACAAATCCTACAGTAATAAGTGAACTTTAGAAACTGGAAGTTGAAGTTAGGTATTGAAAGCTAAAACTTGTTGGCAAAAATGTCAAACATATAAACACCATGTGACTGCCTGAATGATAAAATTATATATTTTTTTATTTGCTGTCTCATCAAAATGAATGGAATAGAGTGTTTATATACGTGCCAAGCTTTGTGAGCTTTGTGTATTTAAATAACTTCTGGAAGGGTCTATATTATTTTTGCATTTCCTGGAATGTTCCCTGTTGGAGCAATAAAAACACATGAAATTAAATAAATGGAAAATAGTTGAATAGGTTTATTGCCAAACATACCAGAAAAAAATATGCATACAAGAAATACATTCTTACTGTGAGCGGCGTCGCCTCTTCATAGATCTGACCTGTAACTTCTCGTCTCCACGGATATAAGCATAATGCCGTACCGTGGAAAATTCCAGACAAAGCAATAACAGATGGCAGACGGTTCACCAGAAAAGTTAGTGAACCTTTTTAAAATAAACTTTGTTCTGAGGGAAGTGAACATCCATTTTCATGCACGTCATTGTCAATGTAAATCACTAGGATAGAGGATCGACAACATGCTCTTTTAACATTCTGTGGGTCTTAAGGTGTTAAACTATAGCTGACACTGTCCACTGGCTCCTGGCCCTGAGGTCAGATCCACAGGAGAGGACAGACTTGAACTGTCGCACACGAACGACACGCTGAATACAAAATAAGAGACGGAACAAGCCATATGGTAAATGAATCTGATCAAAGGAGTGTGAAATGTAAGTGGAAAAGTAGGTTTGAGGTTACAGCGCTGAATTTTTACCGGCAAATGTATTCTTACAAAAGAACTTTTCCACTGAATTCAAATGCCATCAGGTTTTCAGCAAAGTGAAAATCTGCACCGCTGCCATGGCAACATATATTGTATCTTTTGAATAAGCAGAAATTCTAAAAATATCACATATACAAGAAATGAGACTGATCCTTGCTGCTGAATTAATGATGACATGAACATTTTACTTTTTTTTAAAAGTCTAACGATGCAAGACTTATTATTATGGTTTAAAATGCAATTATGTAGATTAAGAATGGTGGTCACCTTTTATATTTTATGATGCTTATCTCTCTGTAGCCCTTTTTTTTGTTGCTTTGACCTTTGTTTTGTAGCTGCTCATCGGTGCTTCAAGTAACCATTTCAGACATTTATAATTAATAAGATCTTGGTCATGTTTCTATATTTCAGAAACATCATAATGCTCATAGAAATAGCAAACGTATAATAAGAGAAATAAACAAAATGAACGTTTGACTGACAGCAACTCCAATGACTTTGAGCCAGTGCATTAGTTTTGTCTACTGTATGAACGCATGCAATATAATTCTTTTTTTTTTTATAAATTATGCCTACTCCGTTTCTCAAAACAAGGGTAAAAGGGACAACAAGGTCATAATCATTTGCAAACAGATCTGAGCTCATTACATTTGCTATCATTGAACACAGAACGTCTGCATGAGGCATCATTACTGACACACAATGCACGCTTGTAATGGCACTCACTTAACCTTAATGGCCCCAAATAAACAAGACTAGAAATGTAAAAATGCATTTCTGAAAACAGGACAAAATGTACTGAGTGTTGGAAACGTAATATAATATTTGAGCGGTGCTGGGGTTTGAGCGTGATGTGGAGAATGGACTGGTCCTGTGACGCAACGACAATGACAGCTAATTGTGTTGATTGGTTGAATAGTTTGATTCTTGAACGATCAAACACATATTATAGAGAGTAAATCTGGTCTGGGGAATGGGGCATCATCAGTAGTATTATCATAATGCTCTTCAACCATCTGCAAATGTCACCTTTCCCCACTAAGTCCTACTATAATGCATTATTGCACATTTTCCTGTCAGGGTTTAAATCCTACAACAAACAAAACAATATTTACACGTATGTTTATAGCCAAAAATGAGTTACTACTATTCATTATTACAATCCAATGCGAGAGTGGGGCCTTTGCATAAAAAAAAGATGGGTGCTTTTCAGATTCTTCATTGTTATTATGTCGTACTCCCTGATTGGTGGAAAGGGCTGGCTGTCCCTTTTGATTACATTGTGTTTTCATCAACAAAATCCCAAAGGAAAGTCCATAAATGTTGAACCTGATCATTTATATTAGTTACTAGGCGCTAAAACATCATATAAATCTGCATATTCAGACAAATCCTTTGTACCTGCCCCTGTCACTATTAAATATTACAGGGTTAAATAATGTGAAGACATTTGAAAGCTCTTCAATAGGTTGAGGTGAGGACATAAGTTTGAATTACTGCTTCAAACTGAGGGGAAAAAGGAAAAAAAAAAGCTTGGTGCTTTTTTATCTGAAAAGGGTCCTTTGCTTTATATTGTTTTATTGATTATTGCAAAGCGGTTTTCTAGTGCATGATATTTTAAATGTTTCTGTTTGTGCTCCACACCATATGGTCATGATCAAATTAAGAACATGAACTGAAACTACTTTCTCAAGCTATTGTAAAAATACACTTATGCTGACAGAGAATACATTAAACTTCATTCCAGTTTCTGTGGATCAGACTAGTAACCACATGGATATTAACCTGCAAGGCCAACAAAATATCTGCAATTTCACAGGGGACCAGCAAATACAATTGACCTGCCTCCAGCTCAGGTTTGAACGAAGGTCTAGAAAATGAGTAGTACCAGTCACTCAATCCAAACGCTCTGTTGCTTTTTTTGTATTTCACATTGGTATAACCGGCCCGCTCTCGTAGCCGCTCTGTGTACTTAATGACTGAACAACAGAGATGGGGAGAGGTGATGGACTTGGTGATTAACTGCAGAACAGGAGCTGAAATGGCAGCAGCTAATGAGGCTCGCTGGGACAGGAGGGTTGTCTCTGCTGTTGCTCTGTAAACAACACGCTGACTCATCCACTGGCACCGTCTTTCCCGGCCATGCCACTTTCACCCTGTGCGTTCAGATCAGACCGATGCTTACAGCGATTATAACAGTTAGAGTGGCCTGAGGAAATGTTGTCTATACAGCTGGTCTGATAGCATCCAGCAAGTACAGTACCTCATTTGTATTGTTACTTCATTAATTAGAAAACTAACATTTGTTTTCAATTTTTTTCTTAAATAGTAATCTTTCTAACTATATCTCATTTTGGAATATTCCAAAGAAACTATTCTCGTAGAAATTAATAATATATATATTTTTTGGTGATTGTCTCAGACATCGTGCGTGGCCTTGACCTGTGGGATGCCCCAAGGGTCAATCATTGGACCTCTGTTGTTCAACCTCTACATGCGGCTGTTAGGTCAGTTAAAACACAGCAATTCTCTGGATTCATTGACGGCAGGTGAATATGGAGCACCAAAGTGTTAGTGCCATATGAACCATCTCGGACTCTGAGGACCCCAGGGACCGGCCTCCTGCAGGTGCCCAGAGTCAGGACTAAACATGGACCAGCCTCCTGCTGGTGCCAGAGTCAGGACTAAACATGGACCGGCCTCCTGCTGGTGTCCAGAGTCAGGACTAAACATGGACCAGCCTCCTGCTGGTGCCAGAGTCAGGACTAAACATGGACCAGACTCCTGCTGGTGCCAGAGTCAGGACTAAACATGGACCGGCCTCCTGCTGGTGCCAGAGTCAGGACTAAACATGGACCAGCCTCCTGCTGGTGCCCAGAGTCAGGACTAAACAGGGACCGGCCTCCTGCTGGTGCCCAGATTCAGGACTAAACATGGACCGGCCTCCTGCTGGTGTCCAGAGTCAGGACTAAACATGGACCGGCCTCCTGCTGGTGCCAGAGTCAGGACTAAACATGGGCCGGCCTCCTGCTGGTGCCAGAATCAGGACTAAACATGGACCGGCCTCCTGCTGGTGTCCAGAGTCAGGACTAAACATGGACCAGCCTCCTGCTGGTGCCAGAGTCAGGACTAAACATGGACCAGCCTCCTGCTGGTGTCCAGAGTCAGGACTAAATATGGACCGGCCTCCTGCTGATGCCCAGAGTCAGGACTAAACATGGACCAGCCTCCTGCTAGTGCCAGAGTCAGGACTAAACATGGACCGGCCTCCTGCTGGTGCCAGAGTCAGGACTAAACATGGACCGGCCTCCTGCTGGTGCCAGAGTCAGGACTAAACATGGACCAGCCTCCTGCTGGTGCCCAGAGTCAGGACTAAACAGGGACCGACCTCCTGCTGGTGCCCAGAGTCAGGACTAAACATGGACCAGCCTCCTGCTGGTGTCCAGAGTCAGGACTAAACATGGACCGGCCTCCTGCTGATGCCCAGAGTCAGGACTAAACATGGACCAGCCTCCTGCTGGTGCCAGAGTCAGGACTAAACATGGACCAGACTCCTGCTGGTGCCAGAATCAGGACTAAACATGGACCGGCCTCCTGCTGGTGCCAGAGTCAGGACTAAACATGGACCAGCCTCCTGCTGGTGCCCAGAGTCAGGACTAAACAGGGACCGGCCTCCTGCTGGTGCCCAGATTCAGGACTAAACATGGACCGGCCTCCTGCTGGTGCCAGAGTCAGGACTAAACATGGACCGGCCTCCTGCTGGTGCCCAGATTCAGGACTAAACATGGACCGGCCTCCTGCTGGTGCCCAGAGTCAGGACTAAACATGGACCGGCCTCCTGCTGGTGCCAGAGTCAGGACTAAACATGGACCGGCCTCCTGCTGGTGCCAGAGTCAGAACTAAACATGGACCGGCCTCCTGCTGGTGTCCAGAGTCAGGACTAAACATGGACCAGCCTCCTGCTGGTGCCAGAGTCAGGACTAAACATGGACCAGACTCCTGCTGGTGCCAGAGTCAGGACTAAACATGGACCGGCCTCCTGCTGGTGCCAGAGTCAGGACTAAACATGGACCAGCCTCCTGCTGGTGCCCAGAGTCAGGACTAAACAGGGACCGGCCTCCTGCTGGTGCCCAGATTCAGGACTAAACATGGACCGGCCTCCTGCTGGTGCCCAGAGTCAGGACTAAACATGGACCGGCCTCCTGCTGGTGCCAGAGTCAGGACTAAACATGGACCGGCCTCCTGCTGGTGTCCAGAGTCAGGACTAAACATGGACCAGCCTCCTGCTGGTGCCAGAGTCAGGACTAAACATGGACCGGCCTCCTGCTGGTGTCCAGAGTCAGGACTAAACATGGACCGGCCTCCTGCTGGTGTCCAGAGTCAGGACTAAATATGGACCGGCCTCCTGCTGATGCCCAGAGTCAGGACTAAACATGGACCAGCCTCCTGCTGGTGCCAGAGTCAGGACTAAACATGGACCAGACTCCTGCTGGTGCCAGAGTCAGGACTAAACATGGACCGGCCTCCTGCTGGTGCCAGAGTCAGGACTAAACATAGACCAGCCTCCTGCTGGTGCCCAGAGTCAGGACTAAACAGGGACCGACCTCCTGCTGGTGCCCAGAGTCAGGACTAAACATGGACCAGCCTCCTGCTGGTGTCCAGAGTCAGGACTAAACATGGACCGGCCTCCTGCTGATGCCCAGAGTCAGGACTAAACATGGACCAGCCTCCTGCTGGTGCCAGAGTCAGGACTAAACATGGACCAGACTCCTGCTGGTGCCAGAGTCAGGACTAAACATGGACCGGCCTCCTGCTGGTGCCAGAGTCAGGACTAAACATGGACCAGCCTCCTGCTGGTGCCCAGAGTCAGGACTAAACAGGGACCGGCCTCCTGCGGGTGCCCAGATTCAGGACTAAACATGGACCGGCCTCCTGCTGGTGCCCAGAGTCAGGACTAGACATGGACCGGCCTCCTGCTGGTGCCAGAGTCAGGACTAAACATGGACCGGCCTCCTGCTGGTGCCAGACTCAGGACTAAACATGGAACGGCCTCCTGCTTGTGCCAGAGTCAGGTCTAAACATGGACCGGCCTCCTGCTGGTGCCCAGAGTCAGGACTAAACATGGACCGGCCTCCTGCTGGTGCCAGAGTCAGGACTAAACATGGACCGGCCTCCTGCTGGTGCCCAGAGTCAGGACTAAACATGGACCGGCCTCCTGCTGGTGCCAGAGTCAGGACTAAACATGGACCGGCCTCCTGCTGGTGCCAAAATCAGGACTAAACATGGACCGGCCTCCTGCTGGTGTCCAGAGTCAGGACTAAACATGGACCGGCCTCCTGCTGGTGCCAGAGTCAGGACTAAACATGGACCAGCCTCCTGCTGGTGCCAGAGTCAGGACTAAACATGGACCGGCCTCCTGCTGGTGTCCAGAGTCAGGACTAAACATGGACCAGCCTCCTGCTGGTGCCAGAGTCAGGACTAAACATGGACCAGCCTCCTGCTGGTGCCAGAGTCAGGACTAAACATGGAGCGGCCTCCTGCTGGTGCCAGAGTCAGGACTAAACATGGACCAGCCTCCTGCTGGTGCCCAGAGTCAGGACTAAACAGGGACCGGCCTCCTGCTGGTGCCAGAGTCAGGACTAAACATGGACCGGCCTCCTGCTGGTGCCAGACTCAGGACTAAACATGGAACGGCCTCCTGCTTGTGCCAGAGTCAGGTCTAAACATGGACCGGCCTCCTGCTGATGCCCAGAGTCAGGACTAAACATGGACCGGCCTCCTGCTGGTGCCAGAGTCAGGACTAAACATGGACCGGCCTCCTGCTGGTGCCAGAATCAGGACTAAACATGGACCGGCCTCCTGCTGGTGTCCAGAGTCAGGACTAAACATGGACCGGCCTCCTGCTGGTGCCAGAGTCAGGACTAAACATGGTCCGGCCTCCTGCTTGTGCCAGAGTCAGAACTAAACATGGACCGGTCTCCTGCTGGTGCTAGAGTCAGGACTAAACATGGACCGGCCTCCTGCTGGTGCCAGAGTCAGGACTAAACATGGACCAGCCTCCTGCTGGTGCCAGAGTCAGGACTAAACATGGACCGGCCTCCTGCTGGTGCCCAGAGTCAGGACTAAACATGGGGAATTATGGTTGTGGTTTGATGCAACTAAAGTCTGGAACATTCTTCCTGAAGATGTGAGACAGGCTTCTACTCTGACAATAAAAACATTTCTGTTCAGTTATAATTTACAATAATAATTGACAATAATTATTTACGTGTTTATCTGTTAGTATTGAGATGCTAATGTATCTTTCCCTGTTTTATAAAGCACTTTGAATTACTTTGTGCACAAACTGTGGTCTACAAATAAACTTGCCTTGCTCTGCATCCACCGCTCGTCCATTAAATCACCCCTTACTTAACACTTCCTCCCTCTGCCTTTGCATTAAGCCACTGGGAGGTTAGGGAGTTTGTCTTTTCAATGCAGTTGCACCCGCATATTTGTTGACGGACATCTTAAGGTATCTGAAGCGGTCTATTGATCCGCTCAAAGGCCCGGCAGCAGATTTATCCTTTGATTTCCGAGAGTAAACACAGATTGTTTGTGTAGGAATGTAAAGCCAAAGCCAAGCCTGTTGACTCCATTTGTCATATATATTCTGTGCTCAAAAACTCAATAAAGTCCACACAGAAGCTGAAACGGCTTCTATGGGCATCTATCATTTTGTCAACAGACAGGGCCGGCCCAGCCTATAAGCGAACTAAGCAGCCGCATAGGGCCCCGAGGCGTTAATAGGGCCCCCAATCTGGCAACCCGTTTTAATGCGAAGTGCAAGCGCAGCGTGCGCCACTAGTGTAGTAGCGCGGCAGCGCACACAGCGGTAACATATAACGCACAAACCGCGTTTATTTGTAATGACAATCTGGCAACCAAGACACCAAACCTGCGCTGATTGGGCAACTTCATTGTGCGCGAGCAGAACGAGAGCAAAACATAAACACAACACAACCTGGTCCTCATGTCCAGAAGAATATATCTCCTGGTGCCGAAAAACGAAAGAAGAAACTTCTTGACGATGTAAAGAAACTGCAAACTCAACAACACTCTCCAGGTATTGAACTTCTCTTACAAAGAGACGGTTAATGCTGCTGTTTGAAACAACACGATTCTGTCACGTTAGTTCGATCAGGCTGGAGGCGACGAGAGCTCTGCCCCGCGCACAATAATATGTCTGAATGAAAGATAATAAGCTTAACATTTACACCAGCCCCGTAGTGTTAGCTGCAGGTGAGGCCGGTGAGGGGCGTCTGTGCCCCGGGTCACTAAGAGGCGGAGATCCGGTCCGGACGAGCGCCGTCTCGTCCAGAACCTCTGACGTGAGACTTTGGAGTGAACAGTGTGCGGCCCTGTCCCGGGCCCCTGTCCCGGGCCCCTGTCCCGGGCCCCTGTCCCGGGCCCCTGTGCAGCCTCAGTTAGAGATGAGCGGTTTGAGTTTGCGTCCCTCTCTCTCACATCACCATGTGTGAGATCAATCGTGACTCGTGATGTCTGTTTGACTTTGACTTCTTAAAGTGCAATAAGAGGAACGTAAAGGTGCAGGAGTCCAGTGTGTGATGTTCTGATCAGAACAAACATTTATATTGTAATTCACTTTTAATAGAGCAATAAAACATTTAAATTTATTTAAAAAGCATCATTAGACTATTTGTTATAAATTATAATAAATTGATAGTGAAAAATAACCAGACATATTATGATTACGTCTGTTATAGAATAATACTATATATTTTTATATAAAAGTAGCAAAGTTGCAGAAACGCAGTCGCTTCACAATAGCTAGGTTTGAACCTTCACTTCTCGTTCTGTTCATTCTCTGGGAATAACATGTTTGCACTGTTTTATCAGTGTTAATTGTTAATCAAGCAACGCTTATGCCATTTGTTTAATTTAATATAACTTGTTTTGTCACTTTGGCAAGAAGGAACAGTTGGGAGCTGTAAAAGATAAATTAGTAAGGATAACTATTAATTTTACATTTTCAGTTAAAATGAATCAATTTGATCATAATTATTTTTCATAGCCAATATTGTATTGAGTAATTAAGTACACTAATGTATTAATAACTGGCTTTAGTCATTTTCTCCTGGCACAGTTTCATCACATCATCATTTTATAGCATTACAACCTCAACATTTTACTCTTACTTTAGCCGGCTGGACCACATTAAAATGCAGCAGAAGACCCAAAAAAGGTCTGAAAATCTCTGGGGGAGGGCCCCCAGACCCCCCTGTTTATTCATTTAAACTAATGTGCTAATGTGGCTGTAGACCCTTAACGCCCACAAATACGCCCAAAAACATATCTGGGACGTGTGTTATTTGTACAGGGAGTAGAGGTGATGTCAGCGGAATACCAAGTTGCATTGTGGGATTTAAGTTATCAATATTTGAGCTTGTGAGGTGTTGAGAATAAACTAACTGGCGAACGGATGCCCTGGAGTTTGGGTGCGCTTTGTTTGCGTTGAAGAAAGTTCCCTTATGTGAATTGTTTACTGACAATGGCAATAAAACTGATTCTGATGACGTGGTGAGGGGCCCCCAAAAATGTTTTCGCTTAGGGCCCCCTGAAGGCTTGGGCCGGCCCTGTCAACAGAACTGCTCTGAAAAACAAAAGGATATGATATGATATATGAAGAGACAAGTGACTTAATAATCCATGTCATGTGCTCGTGCCCACACATCACATTCAAAGACAGGGCTGGGGCTCTAGCAGAACTAAACCTGGACTAGAAGAAACTTAACCAGGCCTAGAACAGGACCAAACTAAGTACACATCAGGACTACACTGGCATCACACCAAACCAGGAACGGTCTGGATGCACCCTGAACACACTTGTACAATTAAGGCTATAGGCTATATTCATTGGTTGCAGCTAAAAATGCTTTAAATTACGAAGGTTTTTGAATGAAAACAGTAAAGTAAAGTAATGGCTTCCCTGTGAACATCAGGATTCGTATATTACTCCACAAGCTGACTGTTGTGCTTACATTTTTCTAGAGTCACAATCAAGAAAAACAAGATTCCCAGGAAAGGTTGGAGGCTGAATGTATATCAGTCTCACCCTTACAAAAAGGTTCCTGGTTCCATTCCTTAGGTTGGTTGGGACTTTGCAGTTTTTCTCTGACTGCGACATGTTCCCACCATCACCATAAAACAATATGGCAGTCCTACCCAAGCCGAGCACAAGATCTGGAGGTGGTCCTGGTCTGCACTGTGGCACCCACTGCCCCTGACAGGTCGCCCCAGCTCCATTCAAGGATGGGTCAAATGCAGAGGACACATTTCCCTGAGCGAGGAGGGGACTCGTGATTCCAGATGGGAGATTGTTGTGCACCGTGATAGAGGAAACTGAAGCACCAGGAGGAAACAAACACACTGGACCACTGCTCCCCTGATAAAGAGATTCTACATTTCTGTAGGACTTTCCTGATTAAAGGTCAATAAATAAAATAAAACACTTTTAATAAAATCTTGTCTTTCTTGTTGTGACTTGTGTTTATTCAAGGTTAAAGTTTTTTCACAAGCCGGATAAGTTTGTGCTAAAACCTTTATTACATTTTCATCAAATGTTTACAATTTTGACATTCACAAGGTTTTACAGCTATAATCTATAATCAGTGGCATTTTACAGATTGTTTGATGTTTACTGCAATGTCACATGCAGGATTAATCTGTGATCAAAGCAATAAAACAGGCTGATCTGTTTGCTGTTAGCTTCATTCTTTGAGCATGTCATAAAGCCTTGACCAATGTCTGCAGTGATAATGTAAACATGATAGCCCATCAAATACGTCTCATGTATCTCTCAGAGGAGACAGAAGCATCCAAGATGAATACACTGGCGAGCTAGTGACTGTTGAGCTCATAAATATTCATCAACAAACACACCGGGTGGCCAGTAATGGCGAGCAAAGGCCCTAATGCACATTACAGTTAGTGAGAAAAGCCACTTTTCTCCAATTCTCCAGAGAACCGTCAGAAAAAGCGTACACGAATTTATAAAGATAAATAGGTGCACGGGAGTAAAGGATCTGGAGCCATGGCATTCAGTCAAGTTTAGGAAAACGTGCTATTTGTGCACATTGGCAAAACATCACAGCTATTTTCCACTAATTGCCTCTAACAATATAATAACAGTGGTCTGGTTCACCCCCAAAAAGATCCCTGATTTAGATATTTTGATAGGGGCATATTATGTGCAAATAAGGGTGTGTAATGGAGGGCTGTTCAAATAGGACTTACCTTTGAGTAAATAAAGACACTCCAAAATAAACCTTAATATGCACAGTATCCAAAATTCACACACACACCTCTCGATGCCCCCAGTTGTGAACCCAGGACCCTCCTAAACACAAACACAAATACACACCAAATACCCAAACCCAGGACCCTCCTAAACACAAACACAATACAAATACACACCAAACACTCCTACAAACTATGACATTATATGCAGGTAAATTGAGTCATTTCAGTTCAATACAATAAGTTCAGCCTATTGTATAAGGAAAATGGGCCATTAGTGTGACATTTTCACCACCTTTTTGTCTTTGAATTTTGATGACATTAAAATGTCAACGGTACATATGTGTCAAATCTGTAAACAATGGCTTCAATCATACATCACAAAACAACTTTTGTTCTCAGAATTTGTGCAGTTTTAATTATTCTTACACACATGGCAGGCTTTTTCCGTGTGAAATAAAAGCTAGGCCAATGTAATGTCATTGACTCCCATTACACCCAGGCCAATGAGTCACTATGATGATGAATGGATCCACAGAATAACAATAACTTACAGTTGGTATGTAGGGTACTGCATGCATTATTAATAGTGCTACTCATCAAGGCTGTGAGAAAGAGATACAGAGGATTTGCAGAAAACATTTAATTCTCTCCAACTCTGACGAAGCAGGTGGGCACACACAACGGTCGTAAATCAACACCTACATAGTGACAGTGGATCACTCATCACTGCGCACTTACTCTGGACTATTTATCTAGCTGTACACAAGGCTATATATTCTGTGGCTTGACACGGGGTTATTAGTTACAGTCTCTCATCTAGTTATCAGATGATGACTCCAGCATGGAAGTTGGCTTATTTATTGCGTCTGGACAGCAGCAATGTGAGAAAAATACTGTATACTTTTGCAGATAGATATTAGATATTAGTTATATATATAAGTAGCAGACATATGTTATTAAAGCTACATACTGTACTATTAAAAGTTTCAAACTCTTCAAACATTTTTGTGCAAACTATTCTCTTGGTATAATGTCACACTATCTTAAAACTCTATATAACACAAATTTAAATAATTACAACGGTACATTGAGCACGTAATGTATCCTTTCAATGGTCAAAATGGTGCTCAAATTCAATATCGAAGACTATGTTGGGAAATCTAAATTTTGAAGCAAGTTAAACCTGCATTAAACGATTGTTCAACCACAAATGGATGAATTACGAATGGATTATTAATTATCTAAATCTATCAAATTAGTTCCTATATCGCTCACAAACTCTATGGCACTTTTTTAATATTAATACTCTCGATCTCCATGTCCAAAATGAGATGTCAGATTTTCACTGCTCTCATCAGCCCCACTCCCTAATGATGAAGGTCCTGCAGCATGTAAAACAGACGCTGGGGTTGTTGTGGAAACATAATCTGGCCCTTTGCCTTTTTCAATTTTCAATTCTATTTCAATTCGATTTGGTTCTAACACACAAAGTCATAGCCTGACACAACCCCTCTTTGCCCGGAAATGTACATGTCTGGACTTCCTGGAGTGACCAGGACGTTCCCCGTTTTGTTTCACACTAGGACAAAGACAGCAAGACATGTGAAGTGAATTAATGCAAATGTCATCCACTGTCTCCTTCCTGAAACCCCTGTTCCTTTTGTCCCTTTGTACCTGAGTGACCAGTAACTTTCCGTGTGTGTTGGGTCATGTGACTAATGTGTATAAATAAGGAGGACCTGGGACGTGGGGGAAATCTGATCATGTAATGTACGAGAGAGAGAGAAACGCCTGATTCAATCACCTTAACATTGAGACAAAGCCACCGCTTCATGCCTTATTTTTGCCACTACAATTAAGAAGATATAGGAGGAGGTATATAAGGTGTGTGGAGGGGACGCAGAGCTCTGGGATGGACAGAAGCCTTGTGCTCTTTAAGGTTGGGTCTGTCTGGTCATCTGCTTTTCTCTTCACCTCAGTTCTTTGGGAACTAACCCAGAGTACCACATTTTAGCAGCAGACTTTAGATTATAATGGTAGCTGAATATGTCTCCATGTTTAAGTTGCATGTGTTCAAATGCATTGTTTGAAATGTACTGAACACGAGTATGAGCGCTTGGTTTGTCAGAAGAAAACCTTTGGACTGCTTTGTTTTGCCCCCTGCCTGACAGTGAAATATGTGTCCGTAACGATGTGGCGATGGAAAAACTGCGTAATGGGAACCCAACCTGTGAGGCCAGCCATTAATCTTGGAGAAGAAGAGTGCTGGACCTGGTCTGCTCACTGTAACAGGAAGAGAAACATCTCCCTGACTTCTCCCAGGCGTGTCCAGGACTCCGATATTTTGATTTCCCTCCGGAGCCAGCTCATCACGGCCTTCCTGTGCATGAAGCCACTGCGAGGACGATAATTGATCTAGAACAGGTTAAAGATCATAAAACATTTTTGAGTGCCCACAAAGAAATACTTCATGTTTTAGAAAGTGTTCGGTTCAAGCCAAAGTAAACCTGGGTTTGTTGTTCGTATGTGAAGAATGTTCTCTTGTGACACATTCATTGCAGCTCATGGATTTAAAGCTGTTTGTCGTCTCGGTGTTGGTGATGAACTGGAGGGCCATTTTCTGTGAAACATGTCAGCGTTATTTGTCATCCATCTCTATAAATTATGCTCGACATAAATGAGCTAAGATTATTTTTTAAAGGTGAAGTTTGCAATACAAATACATGCCATACCACACAGTACACTGCTTGGCTGGTGGAAGGTTTGACTAATGAGAAATAAATATTTTGGATCATGCATTATATTCTATTTTTGTGGCTTTTAAACATGTTTTTGAGTCACTTTGCATTTGTATTACACATAATACAATTTTAATAATTCCATATTATTTGGAAGAAGTGAGGATTTGTCAACCTGTTTAGGTGACGGCCGCTATCAGCTGAGGAGGCTTCCGAGTTTCCACCTATTGCGTAAATTCAGGGAATTACAAACAGGGTTATTATAAAGAGTGTGAATGAAGCAAAATACTGCATTTTGATGAGGGAATCATGGTTTGTTACTGCCATGCCACTCCACTGAGAGACACACCTTTCCACTCACATGCTCAACGCTGTGCAGTAAAATCCTCTTTTTGGGGCAATATTCAGTTCACTTGGTACACTGGTCACAGAAGGTGTAGCTGATGACTGATTTTATTTGAATTGTATTCATACTGTGATATCGATATTCAATTTTAGTTTCACAACTTATTTTGATAACTCTATTCCTTTCGCTGCTCGGCTGCAAGTTTGTAAAGACATTCGTCCTCGGGGATGAATAAAAGTAATTCTGATTCTGGCTCAAAAACTCAGAAAAGTTAATTTTGCATGATGTCTTTCCAAGTGTGCCCCTGCCTTAAGTCACAAGGAATTCTTCTCTATTTTATTTGGCAACATGCATAATAAAAGAAGTAAGAAAATAAGAATCAATTTTGATTTTGTTCATTTCATTTTTAAAGTCTCACTGAGATTTACAACCTCTTTTACAATCCTGCCCTCAGAGGGGATGAGATTGTAATTTTTAGATGTAATTTACAAAGACACAGAAAGAACATGCTAATGGCTATGTCACCGAGTCAACACAGTGTGGGCCAATAATAATAAGCTTTACATCGATTGAAGAGTGAATTTCACACTACTGTTTGAATATATATTCTTTACTCCAGTTCAACAAACTAATCCATTTCTAGTTAAAAGTATTTAAATGACTCTTTGAAGCTGATTCTTTCTTATTCTATCTATTGATTTGAAGTTCTCACCTCTTCAAGGACGGCCGTAACATCCTTGACCTCTAAAAGTTCGGCAACAACGTCTTTCCCTCTGGAGGTTAACATTCATCTCCATCGCTCTGAAGCCTTATAATCAGGACACTAACCCAGAAGACCTTCAACAGCCCGAAATAGAAGCCATCTAATACGCCAAACAAAACAGCGGAGAAAACAATAGCTCACAACCCAGCGCCTCTGCCAGCGGGGTGACAGTGCATGGGACGAGATGATTGATGAGGGGAGAAAGGACTATCCCCCTTGCGCTGTCATGGGAGCCTGTAAGAGCACAAGAGGTGAATTCAAGGATTAAATGAAGCCGTGGAGGTGCAGCAGCGTAGCCTCCACCTGACAATGACAATGTGTTATTTACTCCTTAGACACGACTCATTACACACAGCGCACGACGACTACCTGCTCCGGCACACAGGTGAGAGACTGTGCGCGGGAATGCGTGCGAGCATAAGAGTCAAATAAAGCGGCGATTGACTGAGAAGAGTGAGAATGATGGCACGACTGGCACATTCTCTTCACTTTTGGCCTTGCAAAACGTGGCTATGTTCTTGCATCCAGTTTGCCTTTGATGTTACAGCTATAAACACTCTGTACATGTGAAGCTGGGATGTTTTTCACACTCATTATTAAATCTGTCCGGAGTTAATGTTCCGCTTGTACTCCACTCTGTTCATATTTTCTTACCACAGCTTAGAGTCGTTCTCCCAGGGTGCCCAGACGTTTCTTTCCATTGTATAATGCCTCTGTCACTAAGGCAAGGCATTGTGTTTGTTACTGCTGTTGTCAAATGAGATTCAATTTCCCCTCTTCGCGTTTACCACTCATTATAAACACCACAACAGATGGGAGGTAATTCTTGTACGGAAACGATGCAGTCAGGCCATTGTGGCAACATCTTATTCTACTGCTCAGCTGAGAGTCCTGGTGGTAAAGGCGAAGGCGTTTTCCAATGTTTCACGAATTGCTTTGGTTATAGTAGTTTAGTGGAAGACATATATGTTTTAGCAGAACAATAGGAATAAGAAAATAAATTGCACTACATAGTAACAAGCTTAAGTAAGTTTCAGTCTGCTTGGCCAGGGTGACCAGACGGCCCTAATTATGCGGGACAGTCCCAGTTTGGAGCCCTGTGTCCCATGTTCCAGCAGATATATCCAAAACCTTTGATTTGTCCCATTGTCTGCATTTTTGACCACTTTCATATATATCCACCAAGAGTAGAGAGAGGAATATACTGTTGTTTCTTCAGCCAAAATAGAGAAAACTGTGGTTGAGTCAAAATATATTGTGAAAGAGCCATGAATGGATAATAATGTACAGTACTAAATAATGTGTATAATAATGTACAGTACTAAATCAACCACTATTTTATTATTAGGCAAGGCAAGTTTATTTGTGGAGCACATTTCATACACAAGGCTTCACACAGCAGGAAAAATGCATTAAAATCACAAAGAAATGACAGAAACAGAAATACAAAATATAAATAAAAAACACCTTGCCAAATCCAAATTTATCGGACCACATTGGCAGGCATTCCAGACACTCCTTCCCGTATTTATTTGACATTGCAGCATGACAGGTGTCTCCGGGATGGACACATCACTTTTAGATTGATTTGTTCCCACATCTGTGCGCTTATTACCCCCCCACCCCAACCCGGGTGTCTATTTATATGTATCTAAACAAATGTAAATGAATCCACTGAAAACGGCCCACACACACATGTACCACCCAAGTAATCCCGCTGCAAAACTCCAAAATGTCCAAAGTGTGTTCCTTAATGTAAAATTCATGCCATGGAACAAAACATTTGAATGAATAAAACAAGATTTTGGACGGTTCAAGGTGACTGAAGGGCTTACGTCTGTGCTTGTATCATGTGTTTTGTCTTGTGTGTGTGACCGTTCATGTTTGTGTGCCCATTTATGGCACTAAATCACAGCAGTGACCAGCTCTTTGGCAGATGGTGCATGCTCACTTCTAAACTGGCCTGTATTGGCTCGCGTCGGCGACTGGACGGCCGTCGTAAACCTGCCATATGCTCCAATGTGGCGCGCAGATTGAGGCAGGGGCCGAGTGCAGTTTTAGGGCACACAGTGGCAAGATGAGACACTCACAGGGACCCGGAGCATATGCTGGTATCACATCGTCTTCACTTAATTTTATGAATTCATAAAATTTGACCCCAGGCTGCCAGACACATGTCTTAAGGTCAGGTGGAGCAGACTGGAACACCAAGGAGACTGGACATTGCCCGAGTGGCAGCAGAAGTTTTCTTCTTGGTTACAAGTTTAAAGTATCCAAATGAGTGATTGATCTTCAGTCACCTGGTGTTGGTGAGCAATACATGGCCAAAGAAATAGCAAAAAACAAATAAGTGCCATTTTAAAAAAGTCATCTGAGATCAATAAAGCGCTACAGACTTTTGGGCCTTAAACCTCCGCCATGGCCTCGATAAACGGATGAGTTTGGCTCATACTTTTGGCTGTGGGAAAGAAGGACAAAGAAATGGATGACACAAACTGAACCAAATAAGGACCAATTAGTCTTGTGCCAAACCTGTTTAGTTTCTCTCTTTGCGTCCTGTTGTGTGTTGTCTTCTGTTGTTTTAAATTTAATTACTGATTAAAAACATTAAATAAGACATCTGAGACTTAGAGTTTACTCTTTGTTTAGTAATGTTTTCAAAAGTCAAATGTATTTTACTGCAATCAAAATATTATTCTGCCTTGAGAAATTCCACTCCACTTATGTTAAAAACATAAAAAAAGACATATCCGTTTTTGCTGTTGATGTTTTCTGTGTTTTGCAAGTTTTGGAATTGTTTTGTAATTATTGTCTTTTTTTAATCCAGGGGGTGTATGTCTCTGTCCTCTTTACTTGGTGTCTCTTTGATTTCATGCAATAATTGTTACTCATTTATTTTTAGTTGTAACAAGTTTGGACCGTAATACCTGGGAATTTCCTTCAGATGGACTCAAAGCCAAACTAAAGCATATATTTGTTAGTGAATACAAAATAAGCAGGTAATAACCTTTATTATTCTCAATGAAGCATGATCAAAGACTAAATTCACAATGAACAAATAGTTTCTTTAGAATGATTCCGGCATAGTAAATATGTAAAGAGGGGTTAGGATCAGGAGTAGTAAGTACTTACTAAGGCCAATATTACATTACACCCTGAAGCTCTCAGGCCTCTGGTTGGACCAGAGCTTAGAAAAAGACCATCCACGGACAGTCTGCAATGCCTTGTTACTATTGCCTCTTGGCAACCACGATTTCTCCAATCTTCAGCCCCTCCCTGTGAATAATGAGCACTTTGACTTGGTGTTATTAAAAAATGTGGCTCATTCTCCCAACAAAACATGAGATTTTGTGGTCCTCCATTGTGACGTACGTACATTTCCACCACTTCTTCCCAGTTGCTCAGCTCTCCTCCTGGTAAGTGAGCCAGAATAATTCTTAATAAAATATTTGTTCATTATGAATGAATAATTAACGTACTAATGCTATTAAAAGCGTGGTTATTATAAAGTTATGCTGTTTTAAACCTTCAAGAGGATTTCCTGAAGTCTGAAGTGAAAGGACAGCTCTGATTCTTGACGGGTGAGACAGTAAGTGAACACGGACGTTGAATTGGTGAAGGTGGAGTGCTGCCAGAGGAGCCGGTGGCTGCAGGTGTCAAGCCTCTTCAAATTGGTTAGCTCTCCTCCTGGTAAGTGTGCACTATAGCCTCCGAAAGTGCATGGTGAGTGCTGACTATTTCATGGCAGAAGAGACCACAGCTTCACAGCCGACACATCTGTAGAAAAGCATCAGAAGAACTTGACAAATAGAATCCGGATGTTGAGACACAGTTAGGATCGACACTGAACTGGATGAAATGTGTAGCTTTATCTTGCCTTGGGGGACGGTGCTTCTTCCGCCTTGACAAGTGCGGTTAGAAAGTCGTTGTGACATTTCAGTTTGGTACTTTGACGTTAAAACCAAACTGTCATAGGAAATAATGGACCGGGCTTCCCGCTGGGGCAGACAGGAGAGCCTTTATTAAGCACTAGTCTTTTCAAATATTAAAAGCAAATTATAGATTTAACCAGTCTGGCTTGTTGTATTGCTGGCTTGTTTAGTTATTGATTCATTATTAACACAAGGAAAATGCACAGATAACATCACTCTCAAAGACAAAAGGTGTTTCATCAGATTTAGCAACAGATTTTTGCCAGTCGAAGGTTTAGAGAGAAGAAACAATCTATATTATATCCAAAACTCCATTGATAGAAGTGAGGTGAGTGGTAAGGGCACAGCACACAAGCCACGCCCCAAGTGCCGCCGGTCGCAGTGTCGTGAGTCCGAGTCCCGGCTCCGTCATTGCACTGCATGTCCTCCCTTCTCTCTCATCCCCATTTCACTCTGTTCTTTCCTAATAATAAATCGAATAAGTCTAATAAAGCATCAGACGTCACATCAGACGAAGGCGGAAGTCCTACCAATGAAATATATATATACCACTGTCTAAGAGAAAGTGACATTTATGTTTGAATCTTTGTTTAAAGCCTAATAAAAACACTACTTTAGCTAAGGGGGCTCAATAATTATGAACTAATGATAAGTTCAAGTTCTACACTAAGCTTAGACTTAGTTCTGTTTCTGTATATTTCCTGATGTTCACGCATGATCATGAAAATTATGATGATTTATTGCTTTTTGTCCCACGCTGGAGGGACTATGTCTCTCGGCTGGCCTGGGATCCCCCCGGAGGAGTTGGAGGAAGTGTCTGGGGAGGAGGAAGTCTGGGAGTCCCTGCTCAGACTGCTGCCCCCGCGACCCGGCCCCGGATGAGCAGAAGAAGAAGATGGATGGATGGATGGATAATGCTTTTTGTTCAATAGTCCTCAACACTGGAGAATCTCTGTATTCATAGTGGACTAACAGGTCCATGTGAGGTCATTACAGTAGTTAATGGTCTAATTCATGAAAGAAGTCATCTGTGAAACCACATGAAACCATGACGATTAAGTGAATGTATAGTGAAAACATTATGAATTCATGCATGAATAATATCAGTAGTTCATGCATGTTAATGTATGACTTAATTTTCCCTTATCATAAAATGTCACTTATATATTTAATTAGTGAATATCGCTTTACATTATAGAGCTGTTGGTATAATGATAATGATATAATGACTATTATTTTTCTATATGGTTCTTTCTGTATGCAAAACTGAACATGACTATAAAGGAAAAGTAAAAAGAAGAAGTTAAAAAAAGAAGGAATCACCATTTGCAAAAGCAATATTTGATTTGACTCCGTCTACATCGTATCCGGGGATGTATTCCACATACCCTGACTTTAAGGAACACTTTAAAATGCATCTGTACAAAATGGCTATAGGACTGAATGTAATAAAAGCCAATACAATATAATATCCACCAAACATGCTTTGGCTAGAGTTAATGTCAAGAGCACAGAAGACACAAGACCAAAGCCCTTTTATTGCCACTACAAAGTGTCCATAACGCGCCTCCTCCCAGACTAAGCTAATGCTGTTAGCGGCGTTGGTGGAAGGGACACGTAGGTTCTAGTTAGACAGGCCAGCAGGAGAATAAGTGTCACTCACCACTGTCTCGTCCGGAATGGAAATGGCGCACAGGAGTGACTGCTCGCTGTAGCATCAATCACTTTCTATTGAAGCACTCATCCGTTCAGTGCTACAGCAGCAGCAACGAAGGAGCACCTCAAAACTGCCACTCAGAGATGACAACAGGGAATTAGTCACCAATGCAAAAGTCTAGAAAGTTATCTTAAGAAACCGCTCTGGCATTTTACTTTGAATTATAGGCTCATTATTATTATATACTTATTTTTCAATTATAAGATACAGCACTTTTCTACCTTCAAGACGTTTAGCGTGAGACGGTTTAAATATCATGTCCAACGTCAGTATTCCTCTGAGGGAGCTGAAATCACACTGCCTGTGAGCCAGGACCAGATCACTCTCTCAACTGAGCTCCTGCTGCCCAATTAACATCAAAATCTATATTTTTTGAGGGGGTTATTATTTTTAAGGTCATTGCATCAGTTACAATGTAAAATGTATTTTGCATCTAAACTGCAGAGAAATAATCCATCAGCATTTCTCAAGTTCAAGCATTCACGTGCAAAATGACCATAAGCTATTGTTGTATTTGACAATAAAATAAAATCCATGTGCACTGGTATATTATACCAGTGCACATGGATTTTACAATGATAAATGCAAGTTCTTAAAATGACAAATCTTGTGAGTGTACAGCTTGGAGTTGAATACTCTCCAGAGTGTGCAATTAACATTATTTTGATGTTACAATCCACATTATATCAACAGATGTCCCATTCAGCTGAAGAAGCTACAAAATTTTACGTCATTCCACAGATGGACTCCTCAGACAATTGATATGATTAATCAAAAGTATAACGGCAGAAGGCAGTGATGAATGTGGTTTGTGTATGTGATGGAGGCTCCGTGTTGCTATACCAGTGCTGGAGAACAATGTTCGGTGGGGGTTACCTCACCCCAGTCTGCTTTGTGTCCATACGCATAGTTCACTGCCAATCCAAGCTCCCCTAGACTCTGACTAGAGTTGGTTTAGGGCCAAAATCACAGTAAATAAATGATGCTGGTATATGTTACTCAATCGCCCACAAAATCAGTCGGAGCGATGAATAAATCATATGTAAATCTCTCCCCCCAGAGGAAAAGTTTGAAAACCTCAGCAGCCTGTTTTGCTTCTATTGACCCAGGCGAGCCCTCGCAGTTGCTGGCCACGTGCCACGCATTACTGCCTCTGCATCCACGACGGATCCACGAGGCGAGCCCTGCTGGGAGGTGCTTGTTGTTCACCAAACCCTGGCAACCAATTAAACAACAGCTGGAGTTCTGTGGAACCATTGGAAATAAGGGCTGTTCTCCAGGGTTTGGCCTTCACTAAACATTCAGCAACATTATGCTCCCGGGAGCATCAGCCGCATGAAGGTGGGAGTCTGGAGTAATCACGCATGAGCCGTCTCTGTGTTGAAAGAGCAGCACATTTTTGCATGATAAAAAGTCTGATAGAAAGAATATAAAACGTCTGTGCTAGATTTGTGCCATGTTTTAGGGTTGGACTGGAGTTATAAAAGGCAAAGATGAATGTGGTATTGGATGGTATTACTTCACATATCAATAAGTACTAAAGACATTTGGGGAAAATGAAACTCTGATGTAATGAAAAGTTACTAAATATGTTAATAAATAATATACACAATTGACAATGTGCTCCTGAACCAATGATATACAAAGAATGTAGTAAATATTTGGGTAAGACAACGCTAATATGTTCCAGAAAGTGAAATAAAATGTGTTTAATGGTCATTTTAATTTGTATAATGATGTGTTTGGGGTCTTTACAAAGGCCCATAGTTACTGAAATGAATTGAGTCACATTTAAACCCAAACAGGAAATGGGACAAGACAAACTAAGAAACAAAAAGTTGCAAAACGGAAAAAAAAATACATAACCTTATTGAAGAACCAGAGATGCTTTCCTTTTTCTGAGCCTGCTGCAATGGCCACAGCATAACAAAGGTAATAGACCATCTAACTACACAGAATCCACACACAAAAACTGGATGCTTTTTCAGTCTTACGGGAAAAGGAACTGGACAATTATTGGTGCTGAAAGCCAAAGTGCAGGAGATGGGTGAATGTGTTTCTGTTTTCTATTCCATACAGTTTCATAACATCCTCCTACGCCGCCATTTACTCATCGTGCGCATTTAATCAGAACATCAACAAACAGCATCTCCGGAGCTGGTTGTACGAGGGTTTAGCGCCTGCGTGTTCCACTGCGTGTTTGAAGGATGCGTGTGCAGACTGGGCAGGACGGGGCTCCGGGTGGGACAGATCCGAGCAGCGGCTGGCTCAGCATTCTGCACCGCTGATTTCATTAGGAGCTCCGCATTAATGATGATTGTGTCTCTCAGGGACATGTGGTGTTTGCATTACGTCTGCAGAGCCACCTCATAGATCCCTGAACGCAGACAGAGAGCAGGGGAAATGGCGCACTCACTATGCTTTATGTGGTTAACGTAAATGGAATGCTGATTCGATGCTGTTTGTCTGTTACAGTGATTTTTCTCGACGATGTTTTAAATTGAAAGAACTGGGACAGAGCAGGTCATGTTAGCCTCAAAGCATATTTTACGTTTTTTGTGTGTGAAAATAGAAATGATCGGATGACATAACCTGGCAATAACAGCGCTAACGTTTAGCTCTGGAATGGCACCTGTTGAAATTGTTTTTGGTGAAGAAGAGGGACATTCACAGCAGCCAATTATGCTTTGACAAAAGAACAATCTACGGCAGTTTTGAGCTAAATAAATGTGTTGCATCAGATCTACTGTTTCACCCTTTGTACGTATCGTTAGCAATTATTCATAAAATGTCGCAAGGTCTCAATCGGACCAGCTGGGAGCCGTCGAAGATGGATTTGTCGTGAGTTTGAAAAGTAAAACGCGGCGACAGTAGCTTGCAGGTCAAGGTTACAGATGTTACACGCCACCACACTAGTCATTATTTATACACTCTTCACTATTCACTCTGCAGTAGCCGCAGGAGTAGATTGGCAGCAGAGAGGATTCCATCTGTTCCCCAACCAAACTATTCACCCACGGGCAAAGTGGACAACAAGTCCTGACTAAGAACTCAACAACAGCCGGCAATGGTGCGTCCAATCAAATCAAAGAAACAGCTAAATAAGAAAAATAAATGCTGTTTTAATCACACAATTAACAAAAACCATGATGTACATATCTCCTGACCTGGATGTGTGAATGATCATGTCTGTAGATGTTCGTCAGGCCGATGACACGCCTCTGCTGTCCCAGACTCAACACAAACCAGCGCATGTTTGATGAAGTTGTCCAGTGACTTTATCTGTCTTTCCCTCGGCCTCACAGATTGGAAGCATTTAGGGTCGAGCCATGAGAAGTTCACAAGCTCAGACTCTGATTTTTGATGATAACATCTCTTCGCCCGGGTGTCTGCTTCAGCTCGCTCTTTTCTCCAGCCTCTGTGGCTCCATTTGGACCTTTAGCACCGCTCCGTGATTCTGATAAAATTGGATTTAAGGTGTCTCAGAAGAGAAGAGACAGGCAAAGACAAGCTGTGCATGTACAATTGCTGCGGTAATTGGTGGGTTTGTTTTGCTCAGAATATTTCGCATTTGATGTCTTGTTGGAATGTAAATTGTATCTGCTTTGACTTTTTATGTTTTCATTCTTTTATTTTGGAAAGAATAAAACAATATTACCCTGTACAATAAAACTCACAATTTACTTTCCCCCTTTTTAACATTGATCATCGACAGTGTTTATGTAAAATTTGCCTTAAGCGTCGTTTTTGTTTACTGTCATCCACTGTTCATCTATTTAATTACTTAAAATAATAATGAGTAAGTTGTAGATTAGTATTATCAGTGCCCTGAGTGATGAACGACCAAATATATCAAGGAGACAGATTTCATTATGTTTCTTCCATTATGTCTTGACAATCACATTTGCAATAGTCGTATGTGAAAAAAACAATTAACTGTAAATCTGTAGTTTGTCGACTGTATAAGCCAGGGGTGTCCAAACTTTTTTCACCAAGGGCCACATTTTGAAACCTAAACGGGGCAGAGGGCCACAAACAACTTGACTATGTCGAATTTGTTGAATGACAAAGTGAATCATTCAAAATTTTGCATTTGACTTAATTGCGATGAGCCTCCACACCTTAATTAGACCTAGAATATTAATAGTAGGTTGGTATAACATCAATATACCTGAATTTCCCCAATTTCACAGTAAAAAGTACTACTTTTGTTGTTTGGGCCGACATAGCAGGAAGCTGGAGGGCCAACAAAAATTGATTTGAGGGCCGCATTTGGCCCCCGGGCCCTAGTTTGGACATGCCTGGTATAAGCACATAGAAAGACTTAAAGCACCTCCATTTGACCTCTCTGTGCATGCCGTTCTATCGACATACTTGCTCTTGAGCTCAGTTTCATGCGTCTCCATGTAAGTGTGTACGAAGCCCGCTCTAATGGCGTGTCTCTCCATAATCCCTGCTCTATCTGCTGGTCACTGAGGTGGGAACGACACCAGCCCGTCAGTCATCCGGCCGGCCAACCAAAACCTCTTTATTTCCACTGTCACCAGAACCCATTTGGAGGGGCGGAGATTTATTCAGCCGCTCTTATCTCCGCGGTCCAGTCAGGAATCACATGGCCCAAACCCGTGTATCTTTCCACCCTCCGGATAGAGAGCCCGAAAGGCAAGAAGTCCTTCATGAATATGCTCCACAGATCCGCACCACATGCCCGATAACATGGAAAAAAGAATGTCGGCGCACTCCAAAAAGCAATGCATGCAATAAATAACATATATCTGTCAGGGGAAATATGCTGCCCGTGGAAATCACTTGACTTCAAAGGGACTCCATGGATCAGAGTTAATGCCCACAGTGAACAAGCAATATACAGTATGTGGTCAACACGTCCAAGTATCAATAATGTATAAAAGGAGGCTTCATGGGCTTTACTGTTATGTTTTTATGCTTTATGTAGATTTGATATTGTTTTGAATGATTTACTTTATAATATGTGTGTGAATCATGTTTGATGTGTAGCTAGTCTTTCTTCAAATGTGCTACAAAAATAAAATTTACATTGTTTTTTTTTTGTTTGTAATTGTTTCATTTTGCAGGCACTATTTATTTTCCTTTTTTTTTTTTCATTTAAACATACAAAACATAGAGCAAGGACAAAACACTAAGAGGAAAAAGACAAGTAACCCATGATATATAAAGAAATACAATTATGGTGCATTTAATCTAGCAAAAAGTCCAAAGTATGTCATATAGATGTATTTTAAATTCAGCCCAATTTTCAACAACAAAACACTTTCACTTATCATTCAAAATAAACTTTTTTCGAATATATGTACTGTATACCAAACATTCCCCTCCCCTACAAAGTCATCAACTACCACATGCAATATTTACAGTTTGCATCATAAAGTTAGCATTTTTTTGTTTACTTTGCTTACTTATCATTATTTTCACATTTATTTTAATATTAAGAAACGCTAGTGCAACAATTGAAGTAATCATTAACATATTCCAAAGCTTGGCTCCGTATACAGAGTTTTAACGTTGTCTTTGTGAAAACAGGTCTGTCCTCTGCGGTCATCGCCCTGACGTCCTCTGAGATAAAAGTAAAAAAATACTGCGCAGCTCCTGGCAAAGTTCTATTTCTGGCTTCCCACAAAACAAATGCAATCTTAAAAAAAAAAACTTTACACTTTAACTGATTAGACTTAACACAAACTGACATGGACATAAAGCGTTCAGTCGTAGAATTGTAACAAACAAGAACAGTGTTGTGTAATGTATGGCTGTCGGCAGATGAGCTACTGCATAAGAAACGTGTATATATCTGACTAGTGGCAATTAAAAAGTCCAAATATAAAATCATTATTCTGCTCTATAATACTGCACATATTGGCACGACGCTGAGCCTTTGTTCTGTCAACCTCAGTGTCACTCTCCTCTGACTGAAACATTAACATAACAATTGCAGCGGAATGAAAGGTTTTTTTATTAGATTATATAACACCACTGTGTCAATTATTCAATACCAGAAGTAAAGTTAAGTTGTCTAAAACTCACCGCTTTACACGACAGGTCTCAATCGTGAGGAGTTTTCATCCCATCAGAGTGTCACAAATGGAACACGGTATAACATGCGTGACTTTTTGGCTAACACACACCAGCAGACAAAGCCCAGAGTGATGGTGCTATGACGCTGTAAATAAAATTACCAGGACACAAATAAACAGGCAATAAAATGGGCACATAAAAACAGTAAGGCGCCTGTATTAATTCAAAGTGTTGTGGAAAAAGGTTTAGAATGATGAGAATGACATATGGATGGAGCACTTGGCCCGGGTGTTTATTGGTTTATTAACAAACCAGCGCAAGGTCACAGCCTCCATAAAATCACAGCGAGATTATTACACCGCACAACAGCACATATTTTTACTATTTTTTAAGCTAATGTGCTATTTGCTTTCCCTGGACACAAGCAGAGGTCAACAGGTCAAGTTGCCTGGTCAGATTTGTGGAGAGGTGTAAGAATGCATGTATTTTTATTTGTTTGGCCCGTACGCTTCATTTGACAGGGCAGTGCAGTGTGAAATGGAAACAAGACTGGGGAATGACATTCAGCAAATTGTTGAGAGCCAGATTGGGACTCACAATGCCCCACAATGCAATCTGATATGTTTAAAGGCGTGCTGTGGAACATTCCAGGCAACATGATAACATCTCCATGGAGACAAGCACGTAGCCACATTTTGACTGGTTCGCTTTGGAGCAGATTAAATGAGTGTCTCCTCTGCCATAAGTGACCAGTACTGGCCAGTTTAAGGGGCCCACAGGGGCCATGAGTGGTGTTAGCTCCACAGGGTGCTGGCAAAAAGCAGGTATAGATACAAAATAATAGTTTCTCACCAAATTTTGACTTGATCTTGTGACAAACCACCACATTTCCTACGAAGATAACGGTATCTGTTGAGCAAAACAATGCTAGCACAATTTAGCATCAGCTGTTTCCTGTTTATCAACTCACGGCACTTGTGTCTGGACCCAAAATATCATGTTTCCAGTGCATTATGAATATAACATGATCTGAAATTAACATGTTTCATAAAGAGACAGGGAAATGTGGTGTAGAGATGAACAGAAGTGAAATAAATGCAGAAAAAGCTGACAATAAACTAGTTTCTGGTTTACTTTATCTTTACCCACGTCTCACAGCGATATTTGGAATTACAATGTTACTGAGATTGGCCTAATGAAGAAAAACTATTATTTAAGTATGATTTAAATTTTTTTTAATTAATAAAACTTATTATATTTGGGTGACATCAGCTGCTCATGTATACCCCTGCGAGCCAGGACCTGTGCATGGAAACGCAGAGAAGTCAATTTTTCATGTATCTGTACTTTAATTGAGTATTAACATTTCTGGCACTTTTAACTTTTAATTTTTTTCCTTTCACAAAGCCAGCCTGAGTCAAGAATTGCACTTTTTTGCTTTCACTTCTACATTTGATTGGACCTAAGGCTGTGAGGTGAACACAGTGAGAACCCAGAGAGAAGGACACGATAGGAGGTGCTGGGAGGAGCGAGGGATGGAGGTGAGGGAGGAGGAGGTGAGGGAGGAGGAGGTGAGGGAGGAGGAGGAGGAGGCGAGGAGGAGGTGAGGGAGGAGGAGGCGACGGTGCAGGTAGATTCTTAAACAAACTGACTGGATCATATTGTATATTTCACGTTCATAAACACAGAAGGACCAGGCTTCAGCTCCTCAGGTAAAAAAAAGCTTTGGGAAGCATCAGATCAGACAGTGCAGTTGTCAGGTTTAGCTTTTATTTAACCTTCATTGTTATAACAAGTTAAAATGAAGCGAAAACAAAATCAATCAAACCATGAGTATTTTCTCTAACATGTACTTTCTATTTATTTAATTATTAACCTTTATTTAACCAGGTAAGAAACCAATTGTGATCAAAACCTCTTTTACAAGGCCTGGTACTTTGTTTACCATTTGATTATGGTCCAATTAAATTGTATTAGTGGATTTAAAGCCCAAATGCAAATTATTCCATGTTCAACACAGTCTGATTAACTGTATATTTGTTATCTTAAGTATATTTAAGATGGTGTACTTTGTCATTAACCGTTCTGGGGAACCAGGGCCAGTCAAAACGTGCACCTTTAATATAACCTTTAATATAACGTACAGTCAGATCCTTCTTTAAAACAGTTGCTTTATTTACGACATAAATAGCAGGAAGAGGGAAAGGAGAAAAGTCTGAGTCGGCATGTTTCCATTTTAGCCTCTCGACCGTAAGTGAGTGTGCCACAAGCATGCATCAGGCCAGTTAAGAGGTTAGCTCTGGCAACTCATTACTGTCAGAGCTAATGTAGAGCGATGAGGAGAGGGAGCGGGAAGTAAGCACACACTAATGAATGAACACACTGCTAAGTTCAACAATTACACGCACATGTAAATGTAAGGATAACACTCCTCCAACCAGAGGGAACAGGAGGCGAGCCTGTCCTGACACTCCAGGCTCGCTGTAGCATGCACAGGATGAAAGCAAAGCCTCCTCTGCGAGCGGAAAATGGAAGAGCAGAGAGTACACCAGAAAATAAGGCCAGATGATGAGGAAATGGTTTCCTGTTCTGAAATTTGAAATTGAGAGCAGTCAGCTTTCCAAATTACATGATGGAAAATTGGACTGTGGAGTGGGTACAAGACATAAAAAGCACAAATTAATGTTGCTTGCATTCAGACTTTGAGGGTAGTATTTACCATCATATTGTTAGGTGCAGTGTGTAGGTTTCTGCCTAAGACGGCTAATGCTATTGCTACTTGTAAAAATAAATACTTTGAACATACTTATTTTCACATCCAATTTGTACTATAAATATTAAACCTATTTTAATAGGTTTAATACAGGAAGCTAGCATTTATTCATTTGTTTAATCTTTTTCATGTTCTCTCATGTTCTCATTCATTTTAAAAGACAAATAATACTAAATATTTGTCCTTTAAATTAAGAGAAACTGTTCATACAAGTGACCTCCAATTTCGTATGTCTTCACCTGATGCCCTGCCATAGATGACAACTATAGTCATATGTAAATATGAGTGACCCAATTAAATCACCTGGAAAAATAAATCTGACAGCACATGTAGCCTTGAGAGTGAGGACCAATTCAATATATCTATACATATAATTTTACACAATTACCTAGAATCTTGCTGTGTGACAGGCCATTAAGTGCATATTATATTCTCTCACAGTTTGCACCTCTCCTGGCTCTTCTCCAACATTTAGCTGCTTTGAGAAATATGAAATATACAGTAAAATGACAGCACAATTACCTCTCACTGTGAATTCCACCAGGCTGAACGTCTGGCTTAAACGTAGTCGGCTGATACCCAAGACTTTCAATAAATGGCACCATACGTACCACCTTAGGTTTGAAATTCAAGTATGACTCCACTATATATTCAGCAAAACATATCCCCTCTTCCTCTAGTCGCGCTTGTCATGTCAAAAGGATTTAAAAAGCCTTAATCAATCCCACGTGCTTTGTCGACCTTGAGCTGGAGCAAAGTGAGTGAAAGGTTCTTACCCTTTTTAGAGTTGCCTCGGGGCAGGACTCGAGCAGACGGAGGACCACCAACAGTCGCACAGGGGGTTTTGGCGAAGGCTGAGCTGTCCGCCAATCAAGAGTGTTACCGCGTGATGTCATCGCGTCGCCGATGTCGAGCAAAGAATGTGACGGACGATTTCTGCTCGTCAGAGGTTACGTTCTGAGGGTTTGGCACAATAGTTTATAAGAATGTTGTTAGAAAATGATAGGTATATATTCACACTAATGAACTCAACTCTCTGATTAGATCCACTCTGCATTAGTTAAAGTATCTTCTCTGTTGCTGTGTAAAAGACTAAAGTAAAATGTTTTCATCTTGGACCATAAACCAAGTCAATTTAAGTCTCTACTTTAAACATTTTCAGGTAACGTACCATTTTATATCGCACATTTCTCTTTCAGTAAAAACAATAGCATAAGACTCGAATGCAGCACTTCCCAGTTGATGATTTTTGTTCCTGAACTTCTCTTAACCCTTCGTTCACACCTAATCGGTTCTTTGACCTGACCTTTTGAGAGAAAAAACGAGCGTACTTGGAGCGTTCGGTGAGTGTAAACGTAAAATAATGCATTCACTTTGCATTCTCTTATCAAAGCTTGAGGCGTAATCAGGTTGCAGGCGGAGGAGGGCAAAGGAGGCGCACAGGAACTAGAGTCTCTGGTGTCGGCACACGGCGGTGGATTGACAGTGCGCGGACACTGAGAGATAAACGTGAAACAAAGGATTAGTGTTACCGCGAGTTTACCTTTATTACTTCAGATCTCGTCTTTCAAGGAACAGAGCTGATTATATTTCACCTGGCATATACGGCATTTTATCTGCTCGGAAAGATATGCTTTTTAGAAGGTGAGGCAGTTATCAGATGTCGGTGGTTCAACAGGTAAAGACGTACTTTCACAACTGTCCTTGTTACCGTATTTTCTGCACTATAAGACACACTTAAAAGCCTTTAATTGTCTCAAAAAGCGACAGTGCGCGTTATATATGAAAAATTATTGAAAATAGACCGTTCATTGACAGTATGCCTGCAATCCAGTGTCCAGTGTGCCTTATAGTGCAGGAAATACAGTACATAACAATACTGTAATCAGGCCTGTGCGATTAATCAAATTATAATCAAGATGAATTTAAATGGCTAATTATCAGCTTAGGTCATTGTATTTGCGAGGACCACAGCCAATCGTCTGTCAGTAAAAGTATGTGGTTTGGTTTTCAGACTTTAGGGGAAGAAATAAAGATGAATTTGTGTGCGTAATTGGCAATGATGGTGTTGTTTATGTAAAAAAGAAATGTTGAAAGCCATTTTTAGTCTTTTTAATTGATCGGAAAATTGTGATTGATCAATATGAGGGAGAACATTTGTTGTTTTTTTGTCGTATCATACATTTTTATTGCTTTGAGTAGGATTTTAACTTGTTTTTTAATGGCCTAATGTTATTGTGGAAAGGACTTCAGTACAGTTGTTAGCGTTGTGAAGCGCTATGCAAATAAAGGGTTAGATAGGTGTATTGGCTGAGGTGTAACACTATGGATACTTAGACAATAATACTTTTATGTAACAGTACGCATTGGTCTGTGTGAGTGCTTCTAGTTTAAGCGTTATACTTTTGGACTCTATAATTGAATAGAGCTGAAACAAATCTCAGGGATAAATTGATGCAAATGATTCCCCACTTGAATTCTCAGCTGGAAAAAGTGGAAGGGAACCAAATGCAATGCCACAATATCTATGTTACAAATGTAAATAAGTGTTGCTAAAGTTTCCAAAGTTATTTAAAAGCATTTTGTAATTACAAAAGTGATTTATAATGTAATAAATAACTATGGCGAAGTTTGCCCGAAACAAAAAATAATGATTTCAGTCTATACAATGCAATTTCCAGTGCCAAAAAGAAAATCAAAAGCTAGAAAACAATGAGGAAGAGGCAGTCCAAATATAAATCATTTGGCTGTATCTGAATGGAGCTGAGCGGAGGAGAGCGAGGAGCGGGAGGAGAAGGAAGAGAGATAGTCCAGTTGGTGCTTCATCCATCATCTGTTGGGATTGGATGCCAACTTGATACTGAGAACATTCACTGATTAATATTCAGAACAGGGTACAGGCCGCGCAGTCACGTTAGATGAATTAGGCTGCTTTTACTGAGATCTGTAGATTTCCATTCGGCAGCCGAGCGGTTCTACAGGGGCCTTTGAGTGTGGTGTTTGCATGTTCTTCCTGTGTCACACTGGGGTATATATCTATATCTATATCTATATCAACATTTAAAAAGTCTGATCATGAACTACAGCCCATGATCTGAAAATGGTTCTCAAAGGGCCGTCTTGTGTGTGACGTGAGTGCCTTGCTTCATAACAGGAAACACTCAGCACTTTGTGAGGAAAGATTATTTTCTGTTAATAGCAGTTTTTGTCAGATAATTGTCTGATTACCTTTCAGTTTGTACTTGAAGATAATTATCCAGCCTCTCAATAAAACTATAATGAAAAGGACAATATCTGACAAATCAATTTAAAATGATTTTCAGCACTGTAGCCAGGCTAACAAACTGTCACAGCGCAGCAGAGCCCTCAATCCCAGCTTCCCTCAGCTCTGATGGTTTTTATTTATTTTTTTCCCGGAAGATTTTTTGGCCTGTAGGCTTGATTAGACAGGAGAGGAAAGTGTGAAATGGGGGATGAGAGAGAAGGGAGGACATGCAGTAAATGTCGGAGTCAGGATTCAAACTCACTGCACACAACGACCAATGGGCAGAACCTGATCATTTACCTGATCATTTCCAAATAAAATTAGTATTTCCACTGAGCAAGCCCAAACTCTAAAGCCAGTGACCCATATAAATCCATCAGTAATACTGTACAGGTTAATTGCTGCTGATCAAGCAGAGATAACTTTGGCCATTATGTCCTCTGAAATGTCAACTATCTCAGACCCAATCCCAAAGACATTCTGCCCCTGATTATACATTATATTCTTAATATAATAAATACCTCATTAGAAAGTGGTTACTTGTGACTCGACTTGAAGGTCAGTCTCATAAATGTGGGCCATGAAATGAACCTTTTTGACTTTGACATGGTTTTAAATGATATTTTTATGCTTGGCGCTTGTTTTAGGTTATTGACATTCACAGGACTCACAGACTTGGTTTAGTCGTGACTTGTACTCAAACAATGAGGACTTGACTCCACCACTGCTGCTGGTATTACTACACCCTCTGGAAGGACGCTGTGTTGTGTTGAAGTTTGCCAGTTGAACATACACACTGAGGTTAATCAACTCTGGGGATGTGGCTCTCGCATTTGCACAGGAACCTTCCCAGAGTGCGCCGTCAGCACAGCGGCGGTTTGATTGACCGATGGGGTCAGCATTTCTGTCACATGTACGTCACCGCTGACCACCGAGGGTGACCACCACTCAGCACAAATGTCACACGGCCCCTGGAAATGGCACGCTTTCCTATTCAATACGCTCACAAACTCACCCACGCACAATGCTCCTACACCTTGGCTTTTTTATTAAACACTTCAAACACAACTAAAAAAGCCGGATTTGTACCCACTAAAAGAAAATGTCAGTCACTACATCACTGCACCTTGTTACATCTGTGTAGTCTGAAGTGCTTGGTCAGCTTGCATTACCTAACCGTGCCAGCAAGATGAATTCTCACGATTCATAAGCTCTTGAGAATCCATCTTGTTAGGCTCCTGCTGATTTGTTTGCAGTCCACATAGTTTCACGGGGACTACTTTGTATGTAAAAACGTGCACACAATGGCACTTTGTTCATTTGTGGAGGAGAAAGAGGATTGTGCTTTTCTGAACACTGGATTTAATACAATTTAGATTTTTCTGCTTCTTTTGCTGTTGTGACGCTTCGACCAATCAGCGCGAAGTATTTTTGGTAAACGTCTTGACGGCTTTCGGCGACAGCCTTCCCAGACGGATGCATCTGAAAAATTCAATTCAGAGTGAGACACAGCTCAGTCTGGTGTGAGCCAGGGCGCGCAGCACCTTCTACAAGATCAGAATTGTCTTCCATGCACAGAATATAATACACCCAGTCAATACAAATGACATACTTTAATTTAATTGGGAAGGATATATTTCCATTTCTGGCCCTGCGACAAGTTGGCCACTGTCCAGGGTGTACCCCGCCTAAGGCCCGAAGTCACTGGGATAGGCTCCAGTCACCCGCGACCCCGAAAGGGAACAAGCGGTAGAAAATGGATGGATGGATGGATATTTCCATTTCTTATTTTGATGAGACTTCAGAAAAGGCTAGTCACATGCAAAGTAATAAAATAATAGGGATACATTTTCCAGTCCAGACATGAACTAACAAACTCAACACAACTTGTACTTTAATGTGAAACATGACAACTCATCTATACAATGGTGCAGGAAAGATTTAATATTAATTTGACACATTTCTGACAGCCACACAATCACATCTTGCCATGGGACACAAGAGCAGTATGATTTGCGGGTGACAACCAATGTTTGGTTAGTAATTTAATATTTCTACCAAGCGATCAATATAATATATAATATATATGTCCTCCCCTCAGAGCTTTCTTCATATCTTTGGACGGAATTGTCTTTGTTTGAAACTGCCTCTAGAATCCTTTATGATAAAGCTTGCACCACTCATTCAAAGCTCAGACTCAGCAGGCCTGCGGTTTTCAATTTGCAGTTTTGCCATGGACATAGTAATTTATGACTGTGATTTTTATGGTCTAAACCCTGTAAGAAAACTCCTGCACACTGTCTCACTCTTCTTTATCTCATTGATATGATGTTTCGGCCCGTTTGACCTTTCAGAGGACAGCCCCGCCGCTCCTCTTATATAAGAAGAGATGGGCTGAAGAAACAGAGTATACAGTATATACAGAGTATACAGTATATACAGTGTATACAGTATATACAGAGTATACAGTATATACAGAGTATGCAGTATCAGAGCGGAGCATGTTGCATGTTGTGCTTCATAATAAATCCACATCGTCACCGCCTGCAGTGTCTGTGTGAAGTTGAAGACACGGCTTACATGATCCAAACTTCCCCATGGTCCTCGTGCTTGGTCCAGGTGTGTAATCTCACTGTAAATATGGAATGGTTAAAATTCAGCATAGAGCGGCCTGCGTAAAGATGTGGCTGGTCCATGTGAAGCTGCAGGAAAAACTAAAATATTATCCAATCGTAAACATGTTGTTAAAGCTTAAATGTGAATTAAAAGCCGACGGCGTGCCGTGTGGCTTTAATACATGTGCCATATGCGTAGAAAAACAAATGTTTTAATGGATTTACGCAGCTCTTGTGTACCACCAAGTGTTTTCTGAGGCTCAGAGCAAGACGATCTTGTAAATAGGAACTATAGTGTGAATACAACTACAGAAGAGCAAGTGCATTTTTAGATAGGGAAACCGCTGGAACACCAGGTGCCACAGTGGGGCGCTAGAGGGACTATCATTACTTCACCCACAATGCTTCGTAAAGCACTTTGAGTGACTTGAAAGTGGAAAAGCGCCATATAAATACACTGTGGTAATAATAATAGTGTTAGAATTGAGTTTCTATGGCCCCACAATGTGGCCCCAGTCCAATTAGTTTCTCTTCTGTGCGGACATGCATCAAATAGGGACTCAAAATAAGGTACCAGGAACTGGAAAAGGTTCCTACAGTGGGAGAATCCCTATTATAGCAATAAAGTAGAGTTTTCCAAGCCTCAGAAGTGAATAAAGCCTAACAATAACATATCGTTACCATCGAGAACACGAGCGTTGCCCCAGACAGAACACAATGTCAACAGGTCCATGTGTGTTTTATTTACTGTACATTTACAAGTTTTTCCACCAAGTTTGAAGCATTCACAATCTTGGCATCAGCCGGGGAATTAAGTTGCCAGACGAGAGTGAATGTCCAGTTTTGGTGAATGGAGGGGACACATTGGCACAGTAACGTAAAGGGGGATCAGCCATGTCTGCTACTACCAGGCCTCTAAACACATACAGCTGGCCTACCTCATGCTTTTCAATTCCCATTCGAGGTGGATAAATAGCGAGGCAGATGGAGATATGATGGGCTAAATTGGTCTAGGCTGTCCAAATATTACGCGACCCGAGACAAGCTTTCAGGGGTCAACCAAACTTACACTTAATGCTGTTCTAGGCAGTGGTGCAACTTTATTTCAGTTACAGACGGACAGTTATTCAAGAGAAAATACACACTTCTGTACGACAAGCCACCCCAATCTTTACTGTTTATCTCTACAGTAGTCTTTAGCAGCTGTAAATGGTTTTCGGCACCGTGTATTCCATCTCCACGCTGTCTGTATATTTCAGATTGTGGGGAAAGGTCAGGAATGGTGGATATATCATGGCACAGCATCTCGCGCAGTGCAAATTTCAGTTCATCACAATGTGGCCTCTGCTGAAGACAATCTAGTGTTGGAAAATGAGAAAAGGGATTCCCTGTTGAAATGCTCTAACACAAATACTGGGGTTTTCAAAACGGAAAAAACAGTATGTGTGGGTTTTGTTGGAAACCCTTTTTATCTTCTGCGGAACATGTTATTTGAACTATAGTTTTCTATTGTTGGGTGAATGTGTGTTGAAAATTGAAATTAACCTGGCAATAGGAATTCACCTTTCTCGTTTTACTTGTTGTACTATAGGTTTCAGTGCAATTCCAACACTGGGGAAACGGTGGGGGCACAACATGACAGATATGTACTGTGTTTCTGGACTCAAATCTACAAAACATGTGGCAAAACAAACATAAATGTAGAGCTGCACGTCGCTGTCGATAGACGTCATGTAATTAACAAACGTACTCAAACTTACTCCCTTCTCGTCTCTCTTAACACATATTGTCTTCAATAAATTCATGGCGTTTGTGGACCATACCTCTCATTTCCACCTAACATGGGCTTTCACATATGTAACATTGTTGAGCATATGTATGTATAAATAGGACCCCAGGTTTTTAACAATACATGTCAGGGCTGTAGCAAAAAGGAATGGGTCGGGTTAAAGAAATTCAGACTTTTGATTTTACACATGAAAAAACCCTGCCCCACCGACAAGAATCTACAATTCCAACAAAGTATAAATAATGACAATATTATGCTGTCAGACAGAATCTCAGACTGTAATATATGAATATTATGTTGAACATGCAGTAACTGTACATGGGGCTTCAATGTTTTTCTCTTATGTCTTAGAAAGATAAGTAGAATACCTTGTAGCCCACAACATCAAAATCCAACCCAGTAACATTTCTGAGAAGTTATTTTGGTGAAAGAGACATTGGTTAATGCTGTGAGTCATCCTGTCGAGCTCTGACTGACAAATGTAGTTTTGATCAGGGCATCGGTGAGAAAAACAAGCCTCTTTAGAGAAACAGGAAAACAACATTTTTCACCTTAATAAAAGCTTGACAAAAATAGTCCATCATGACAGACTTATTACTGAGATACCATCGACCCTTCATCACAAAGACTAAGAGAGGCGAGGCATTAGTTGTTTTGTAAGCTTCAGATGGAGAAGGACATGGCTGCTCTGTGTTTGAAAGTGTGTTAGGGAAGTGAGCCTGCTGCGATTTGTGACTGAGCATGACATTTGAATTAGGCTCAGTGCTAAAGTGTTCATCACACACCCAAAGGTGTGCGGATCTACCTCTGATCAGTGCACACTGTAGCTACACCCCTGCACAAGAAACGTCACCCAATTATATATGAATGTGATGTGACTGGTGGCTTGATTGGAGGGCTTGTTTCCATCTGTCAGCCCCAGGGCAGTTGTGGCTATGGGGAATCATAGGGAACAGTATTGTGTATTGTGTTAGAATTGTCATTTACGTATTTATTTAACTAGGAAAGTCCCATTGCGATTCGGGGAGATCAAGAACAAACCCGTAGAAAACAGTTCTAATTTGAAACGAATCCTTATAAAACTACTGTTTGTGACACGTCTAGAAACAGTGACAGGGCGATGATTGCATTTCAGAAGGGTTTCAAAATGAGCCATTGGTAGACGACTTTGTGTGAGGTCCATCTCACCTCTGCTGAAGATACGGAAGAAGACTCACATGGTTCATCAAAATCACCATCGAAATAGAAAAGGCTAGTAGTTCATCCTCTAGTTGTGGCTACACTTAATATTTTACCAGCACCAACTGAGTGTGAGGGAGTGAATGACTGTAAAGACCTTTGTGTACCCATCTTATGTTTAATACAATTCCTTCAAACTACTTGGTTAAGTAAAATGTTGCACGCTGCTCAACTACGGTTTCCTCTCTTCTAAAAATGAACATATGGTACATTAATAAAGTACAATTTAAAAGAGGGAAAAGCAATACAAGAGCATAAAGGACTTAAATTTAGCGCCGCAAGAGAAGACAAATAAAATGTATGTATGTTCCATGCTTTTGGAACAACCATCCAAAATGTTCTGCACAATAGCAAATGCATTCATGTAAAAATGTAGCCCTAAAAAAAGTATTTTGGAATCAACAAATCAAATGTACAGCAATCTAATCATTTACAGTAAATAACCTGCGGAGGGAGAGAACTGTAATGTCAGTTAATTTGTGTTCAATTAGATAAATAATCAAAATAATTCAAAAAAGGCAAGTTACCAAAAATTAAGAACAATTTTATATATAGAATTGTGCCTTGTAATCATCAACGACCGTGCCTTTTAAATGTGGCACAAATATGCAATTGACGGTAATGGTTTAAAAAAAGATTCCTTAGTCAAATATGTATAATGCGTTAATAAGCATTACAAGCACTTATAAAGCATTTATAAGCATTTATCACTTGGTAATTGAAAATAGTTTTAAAATGAATGCCCTTACTTTTTTATGTCTTTTAGTATTTATATGGTATTATAAGCATCTACAAATGCTAGTAACCCCTTATTAGTGCTTGAACTAATAATTGGTACATATTAATGTGTTTATTATTATTATTTACTAGGGAACCTTATTTTAAAGCATTACCCAACCGGCTAGTTGTTTTATCCCTTGTGTTCTCACGCAAGAGTGCATGAGTTTTCTGCCAAAACAATGTGTAAATATGGCTCGTTACCCCATTTAGGTTTCATAAATAACTTTGCTGGCGAACGATCAGAAAAAAATGACAACTATTTGCCTCCAACCAGTGCGACGGCTGAACAGGACCTGTTATTGTCCACATGCTACAATCAACTTGTCTTATGAGGTGGTAATTTATGTGTGCAGATTCCGGAGTCACACCCAAACATGTCTATCTTTGGACATGGGGGGCATAGTCCGTGCTTTCCATCCTGTCAAGGGCATTACCGAGGGGTGTAACGAAATTCAGTTTGAAATAAGTTATAACCCGTCGAGCCGTTATAAATCATACCCTCTGGTCTGCCACGTTCACACTAGCCCAACGACACACAAATCCATGCAGACACAATGTATTAGACCACACACATGCATTCTCCACGGACGGAACAAAAGTGCACACTATCGGCAAAGTCTGTTAAAAATATAGTAATTAGGGCCGCGCGGTAACTGGAGGCATTGACCGCGTTTACGGTTAGCGTTAGCACCCCCCATTGAAACGAGCGGAGAGGAAGTCAATGCCACAGAAACCGCTAAAAGACTTAATCAAAGGTTTCTGTCAATAGCCACTTATTTTGGAGTGTTATTGAATGGCTTGTTTGAAAAAAGTTGGCAAACAGCGCTGTATCTTCTTAACACTAAAGCCGCTAAAGCTACTCTAGAAAAGGTTCAAATGACGAATGATGACAATGGCAAATAATTACGCTGTAAATAGTCTATCAGACCACCTTTGCCACCTTTACCCGAACAATAGTCCTTTTTTTTTAGCTTTGTGCCCATACGAATAGCATTGCCACATGTGTCTCCATGTTTGTAAATGTTTGTAAAATCAGATCGGGGCACGGCGGTTTAACTGGAGCACACACGAATGACCAAAAAAGGTATAAAGTATAAAAGTGTGGTGTGAGCCTGCTGCAAAATCACGGTAGCACAAGAAAGGACGCTGAGACGCTGAGGGATGAGAAGAGAGCTAAATTCATCTTAAAATTTGGCCAAAAAAATCCTATTGTGTGCACGTTATGATGCTATTACATAAAAAACATAAAACTTACATACAGTCAAAACAATGTAATAAAAATACTAATAAAAATACTAACAATATGAAGTGTGATACATTGTCTATATGGTGTATATTTTAGCATTGCATAAGGTGGCTTAAGACAATGACAATGACTGGCCGTTAAAGGGATTAAACCGCCAAGCTTCTGGTCTGTGGGCATTCAAATTAAGTCAATCACTTTTAACACTTTTATGCGGTTTCTATAGTTATTTCTATTAAAACAAATAAAACAATCCATAAACAGCATAGCCAGCCCACGCACTGACAATAGAGTAAGGTTTTTGCTGTATTTCCATAATTATATTCCATGACCAATATTTCTCATGCAACAATGAACTTTAGTAGCACAATAAGAGCAAATTATTAGAACATGTTGATATTTCATTATGCCGATTGTGGCCGCGGGCACACACCGTTCAGCTGAGCGCATGAGAGGAAATATACTTTTGAATCCAAGTGGAAAAAGTAATGTTAGCAGCTGATATTTTTATTTGCATTTCCATGGGAGATAATTGGGTGAAATGTGTGTTTGAATATGTGTCCATAATTAACTCTAATTGCTTCTTTAAAACCTCGTGACAGGAGATTAATGAAGTAATGTGCTCGAAATGTGAAGACAATATTAAACATGAGATACTGGTGCAGCACTTGCAGTCTATTGTTTACATTTTAAAATAGTAAAATTGTAAGCGTCCCGGGACATTGGAACATCTAACGTGCCATATTTGTTTTCATGGCCAATGTTTTATTTCTTCATTTTAATTCCATCCGGTCATTTAAAAACAGCTTACATGATAAACGATAATGTTTATCCACTTGAGCAAAATAATCGTTTTTATTGCGTTCTTATTATTCACAGATAATCCCACACACCACGTTCATACAAGGCCGTGTGGGGTGGAGTGTGATGCCTAAGGACACAGCGGCAGTAGCAGTGGTTCTCAAATGTTTAACACCAAGTTACGTGAGTCAAGTATACTCAAGTATACCACCACCTCTTGATTAGAGTACAGTATTGCTACAGCATTTCGAGAACTTAACAGATGGACAGAAATGTTGGTAAATTGAGCCACTAAATTAAGCTAATATTAACTGTGTAGAGGCGCTAGAGCTACATATACCACAGTTGGAGAACAATAGGCTGTAAAGACTTGTAAAAAAACTTAATCCAATGTTTTTTCCACATTTTAGATGGAAACATATTGATTTTCACTCAGCACTTACTTCCTTAATCCTTTAGACTTTGAATCAAACCTTTTCAGTGATTGTGAAAACTGCCGCCACACACATATTCAACACACGTATGTTCTTGAAACGTGATTGGGACCAGCATCTGCAAGATAAAACAAAGACGGCAATAACTTCCGGACAAACTACCAATAAATCTCTAATGATGCAACCCCGCGTTTTACAATGGATATCCTCATCCGACACACTACGCGGCGGGCCTCACAACATTTTCCAAGAACTAAACATTGAGCATTTTATTTGGAATTTAACAAGGCACGACAACAAATTGGGTTTTATTACAAATGCAGAGCAAACAGACTCGGAGGCTCTGGGACTGTTTAGCCAGCAGGTATTGGATGGTGGTTGAATAAAGTGATTACATGTGCTTTTAATCCTAGAGGAGCTCATTCCTGAGAGCACTCAGCTGGCCTCGAGCAGTAAGAGACCCCCAAGAGACCCCCAAGAGACCCCCAACTGTGCCAATCGCTCCCAGGTCATAGTAAGGGTTTGGTCATAGAGACATCTCCCTAATTTTGTCAACTAAAATATTTTCCTCATAGTTTCTGTCCATGTCATATTTTTGCTGACTAAAACTAAATAAAAATGGAATTAAAAAAAAATCATAATGACAAATATTATAACTAAAACATACCTTTTTGTCAACTAAAACTTTGACTCAAGTAGATGCTTTCCTGGACAAAAAGTGACAAATAATGCAAACAAAACATACTGAATTAATGAAAGGAAAAAGTGAAGATTAAATCCAAATTCCACTTTTTAATCCCACGAATTATGTCAACGGAAAAGACTAAGATTAAAATTAAATAAAAAATAATGATCTCAAAATTAACACTGGCTAAAACAATAGGATGACACATCATTCTATTATTGCCACTGTGAATACGATGCATGTTGTCTTTTATTTGATTCTTGATATGCATTTTTTTTCTTTTCAAATCATCAGTAATGAACAAGTGATGAAGGAAAGCACAAAAGACCCACTTTACCTGTGCAGAGAACTCTGAGAGCGCTAAACAACCCCAGAATCGTCCAGACTACTCTTGTCTACATAGAGCTAAAAGCACTGATGAGGTGCAAACAGCGGCTGAGGCATTGGCGAGCGCTCAGGGCAATCAAGGCAAGCAGTGATTGACCAGTACAACCTAAATTACCGTGTGTCACAACTGTATTTAAATTGTTCAGAAATATATCCAAATAAGGCTGTTTTCCCCTCACTTCTGCTGCTGAAGCCTGGCTGAAGTCACAGAGTCTTTTAGTCACCTCTGCAGGCCGCTGGGCAGTACTGCGAGGGAAGTATGGTTCTTCATTTCCCGCTCTTTTTCATTTTGTGACCGTGTTCAGAGGCTCGTTCATGCTCTGCTCTCTAACATGAGCTTTTAGAACCAGAGCGGACAGCAGCTTCTTTTAGGGGCCTGCGCATGCTCTGAGGACCACGCAGCCTCAAACACATGGATCTATGCTCAAACCACAATGAATAAAACTGTGTGGGAATCAAAGATGTTTGCAGGTTTTGTCCAAACTGAACATGTGCAGATGAGAAGTGAAGCCTTTCTTTCTTTGTAGCTCGGTTCACATATCGAATGATTAGACATTACAAGCAGTCATTTAATAACTTACAGTGCTAATTTGTGTAATTAATTGATCAGTGAAGTGAGACTATTCAATCCAGCTGTTCAGCAGATGTGGTAGTTTAGCTCAGTAAGATGGGAGTTCGATCATGTGGCAGACCGGTGTTTGAGACTCGCTGATCGTTATCCACTACATATTGACGAACACCCCAAGTCTGCTTGTCCATCCATTTGTCCCACAATGGGGAAATTCCAGTGTTGCAACACAGATTAGGCACAGAAGTATAATAATAAAACAGATAACTTAGAAATAACTCTTAATAATGATTGCACTCTTAATTACAGCTGTTATATAGACAGAAACGTTTAGCCAGGACCCTCCTGTCCCCCACCTCCTGCACCGAGTCCAGAGCACAGCCCAGGACGGAGCTGGACTTCTTGATGACTTTGTCCAGCCTCCTCCTCTCCCTCTCTGTGATGCTGCTGCTCCAGCAGGCCACACCGTACAGGAGCTGATGCCACCACAGAGTCATAGAAGGTCTTCAGGAGTGGCCCTGTCGAGAACTGCAGGACACATCTGTCTGTCACAGAGAAAGGGCGCGAGGACGGTGCCCTGGGGCGCCCCACACTGTGTCAGACACACTGTCCCGGGCTTGTTAACTGTAGCTAAATTATAAAAACTAGAGGCTTTTAACTCAATGAGTTGCCGGATGAAGAGGTTGTTGTGATTGGTAAGCACTATCACACACCTGCACACTGTTTGCACCATCTGCTAAAATTCATTTTGAGAATAGACTTTGGGAATAAGAGTTGTCATTCGAAAGAAATAATAACTTTAAAATTGGAAGTGAGTCAAGAGATTGCAGTGAGTAATGACTTCCAATATCCAGCCTACACGTCACTGTTTTTCAGAGTGGAAGGTGGTTACTTACCACCTGTTTAGTCCTCGTGCATCATGGGAAAAACTGAAACTGTAAAACTGAACTTAAGAATGGTACGTGCAGTATCACAGTTAGGCCGTAATGAAATAAACGGTTTGTGTTACACGTGAATATACACATTATACGCAGTCTCTGTGTGGTTATTGCAGATTAAACGTGTACCTTTACTTGCAGGATGTTTGTGTTAGCACGCATCAGACATTAGTGGGAATCATCATGAAAAACATAAGCCAAGCAAAGTGGTCTGACAATTAACATGATTTGACGGCAGAAATGCTTATAATGAGTATGGTGATGATTATTAATCACTGAATGTTTTATGTTTTTTGTTAAGGGTTTCCATTTATACAACTGATAACATAAAAGCTCAAAAAAGTAAGTTTAGCATCATTTGTGTCCTTTTAATACTTAGATAGGTGACACCAGCGCTTCATTTATAAATCAGATATCGCCTATGACGCAGTATAGGTCAGAATGCTACTGGAACAATAAGAGCAGGCTCTCAAAATGCCAATAAACAAGGTAACTGCCCATCTTACACTACTTTAAACCATATAAAGGGTATATTATTTATCAGAGCACATTTTTGTGCACGTGTCGCACCGGAATGTTCATTTATTCTGACTCAAGGCACAAGGCACATGTGTAATTTTCTGATGATAACATCACTTTGTGAAATCACACATAAAGAGCGAGTGTTAAACTTCTCAGGTTCATTTCAAGCCCCCGGAAGCCAAGATGGCCGCCATTGAAGCCTATGGAGCTGCTCATTGGCGCATGGTTCTAGGGTTCTGCAGGAAGGAGGATTGACTCAGGTGGATGATCTCAATAGTGCAATTGTCTCGCTCATCACGCAGTCAGCGGTAGGCGCGATTCCTAAGAGTGGTGGTAGTGGACATAGGAAGCGGGTGCCGTGGTGGACTGAAGCATGTGGTCATGCTGTTAGGGCGAGAAATGCGGCGTTTCGCCGGCTAAGGGTTGCCCACACTGAGGGTGCCCTCATTGACTACAAGAGGGCCCGCGCTGTTGTGCGGAAAACTGTGAGAACGGCCAAGAGTGCCTATTGGAGGCGGTATTGTTCCAAAATTGGGAGAGAAACGCGTCTCGGGGATGTTTGGGGGATGATTAAGCGGATGCATGGGGTTGAGCGCCGTCATGGGACCCCGGTCCTAATACTGAATGGTGTTGAAGCAGTCAGCGACGTTGACAAAGCTGAACTGCTGGCCAGCACCTTTGTGTCGGTGCGCAGCTCTGACAATCTCTCACCTGCGGAAAGGCACTACAGGGAGAGTACTTTGGCCCAGAATTCTGAGCTGATTGGGCACCAGCCTTCGACTCAAGATGACCTTGACCTTCCGTTTAGTTTGTTTGAGCTAAGGAGAGCACTTTCTAAGGCGAAACAGACAGCCCCGGGTAAAGATGAGGTGTGCTATGACATGCTCTCTCATTTGACTGATGACACGCTTGGGCTAGTCCTGGGTCTTTTCAACCGTGTTTGGGATTCAGGTTGTGTTCCATCTGCGTGGAAACAGTCTACGGTGGTGCCGGTTCTGAAGCCGGGTAGGCCAGCGTCTGACCCTTCAAGTTATAGGCCGATTGCCTTGACGTCGCAGCTCGGGAAAACGATGGAGCGCATGGTTACCGAGCGGTTGGATTACTTCTTGGAGAGTCAGGGTTTGCTTCCCGCGCACCAGAGTGGTTTCCGTAGGGGCAGGAACACCATGGATTCCGTGTTGTGTTTGGAATCTGATATCCAGCTGGCCAGGGCTCAGAAAGAAAAGGTTATTGCGGTGCTCTTTGATGTGGAGAAGGCGTACGATATGGTTTGGAAGGATGGGCTCCTCATTAAGCTGCGGAAGTGTGGTGTGAAGGGTAAACTGTTTAACTGGGTCCGGAGCTTTCTGTCTGGCCGGCGTATCCAAACCAGAGTGGGCGCTGCTTACTCTGGGGTCTATGGGGTGGAGAATGGGATCCCGCAGGGGAGTGTGTGTAGCCCTATCTTGTTCAATGTTATGATTAAGGACATCTTTGACGACGTGGATGGGTCTGTTGGGAGGAGCCTTTATGCTGACGATGGCGCTCTATGGGTGAGAGGGAGGAATCTCCGGTTTTACGAGGCGAAACTGCAAAGGGCAATACAGCAGGTGGAGCAGTGGACCCTGAAGTGGGGGTTTAAACTGTCCGTACGGAAGTCTCAAGTGATCTGTTTCTTCAATGGACATAGGGACGTCTCCCTTCGACTGCATGGGCAGGTGCTCGAACAGGTCAGGGAGGTGAGGTTCTTGGGGGTCACCTTTGACGAGAGGCTTAGTTGGCGTCGGCACATTGATGAGGTCAGTGGTAAATGCAAAAGGGTGAATAACTTGCTTCGTTGTCTATCCGGCCAGGACTGGGGGGCCAGCAGAAGGTCGCTCCTGGGTATTTATCGGGCCGTCATGAGGGCGGCTATTGATTATGGCTGTATAGCCTACATGTCTGCGGCTGAGATTAACTTAAAGAAGCTTGATGTGGAGCAAGCCCAGGCCTTGCGCATCTGCTGTAGGGCTTTTAGGACCTCCCCTGTCTCGGCGCTGCAGGTTGAGTTGGGGGAATTGCCGTTACGGCTCCGGAGGCTAGAACTTCTGTTGGCTTACTGGGTGAATGTGCAAGGTCATACGAGCTCTCACCCGGTGAGGGACTTTCTCAGGGTTGATGGGGGGCAGAGTGAGGCTGGCGGTATGATTTTCAGCCAGGTAGGAAATGCGAAGGCGCGGCTTGCGGGGGTTGGTGATCTGCGTGTGAGCCCGTCGGTGGCTTTGTCTGCTATAGCTCCGTGGAAGTTTGTCCCGGCTCCTGTTGATGTTAGCTTGCATGGCAAGCTTAGAGGAGTCGCTGGGAGGGCACCGCAGTTTGCCGTTCAAGCGCTCATCGATAAGCACTCAGGTGATGTGTTTATTTATACCGACGGGTCTAGGGATCCTGAGAGTGGGCGTACTGGCGCCGCTTATTTTGTGCCTGACCTGGGGCTAGCGGTCAAGAAGAGGTTGACAGATCGCCTTTCTGTTTTCACGTCGGAACTTATAGCGATACGGTTGGCGTTGGAATGGGCGGAATCTGCTTTGCAGTGTTGCGGCATTGTGGTGGCCTCTGACAGCCTTTCTGCATTGCAAAGCATTAAATCTGGGAAATCGGATTGCAGACAGGATGTGTTGAATGGCATCTTCTGTCTGATGCTCTCCCTGTCCAGGAAGGATGTGAGGGTCCCTGCGCATGTGGGGGTGGATGGTAACGAAATGGCTGATGCACTGGCTAAACGTTCCCTTCGGCGGCCATCAATTGATGTGGCGGTTGAGTTAAGCAAATCTGAAATCAAGCCTGTTATCAAGAGTCATGTGGTCGGCCTTTGGCAGGAATTTTGGAGCCACTGTGTTACTGGACGGCATCTCTATCACATACAGGGTAGTGTGGGTCCTTGCGGGTCTATGGGCAGGAACGCGTGGGAGGAAAGGGCCTTCGCCCGCATGAGGATTGGCCATACTGGACTCAATTGGTCACTGAGTAGGATAGGCAAACATCCGACCGGTCTGTGTGGTCACTGTCGGGTGCCAGAGACTGTCGAGCATGTGCTGATTTGCTGTGGGGCTTATGATAGGGAAAGGGCCGGGTTGGCCTTGTGGTTTCGGAATAATGGGCGGGAGTTCAATCTGCGGAACGTTCTGGCGATCCAGTCACAGGGTTTGTGTCAGGCTGTGGTTGCTTACTTATGTAGCACAGGGCTGGGTAAACGTTTATAGAGGTGGGGGGTGTTGGAGACTGAGCCGAGGATGAGGAGCAAGAGGATGTTCTAACGCGCTTGGACTTCATGGGCCTAGAAACGCCAAAGTGATGGAAGAAGGACTTCTAAAGGATAAAACGACAAAGACGTCCCATGACCTCATGGGCTTTGTAAAACAACAAAGACGTCCCATGATCTCATGGGCTTTGTACTTCCAAAGCACCGAACGTCAAAGAGGGCGAGGAAGGTGAAGAAGAGTCTCCCTGGAATAACAATGACGGACTACGACAGAGTCTGCATCTCATGACTTCTTGGGCTTTGTCAAAGCACTGGAAGACAAAACTGTGAGGAGACCTTGCTCAACACCCGGTCTGGAGAGACGGGAGATGGCGGAGGAGAGTGGATCGGGGATGGAAGACGTTCTGGACGGCGTGGAGGAGCAGCCTTTTCTGCCTGCACGTGCCCGGAAACGTAAAAAGTCCCTTAGCTCGTCCGAGGGTTCTGGGAATGAGCAGCAGGATGAGGCTGAAGCTATTGATGTCCGGGGTGAGAGCAGAGACTGTAAGGTGATCATAAAGCTTGCACAGGATAGTGCGTCCTTTAAGGAGTGGAATTCAGTGGCATTGTCAAAGAGCCTAACTGTAGCTGTGGGAGTGATCAAGAGTGCGAGTGTCCTTAGAGATGGCTCGCTGCTGGTCGTGTGCAAGGACGCGGCTCAGCAACGGAAGGCGATTGGAACTGAACGTCTGGGTGGAAAGGACATTCTTGTGTCTAATGCTGAAAGAAACACGGTCAGAGGAGTTATCATAGGTGTCCCTACGGCGACGTCTGTGGATGAAGTTAAGGAGAATTTGACGGGAGTTACTGTGGTGGACGCTAGGCGTTTGAAGGTGACCCGGTTTGGGGTAAGATGTGACAGCTTGTCGGTAATGGTAACACTTGAAGGGAGGTGCCTGCCTAGTAAGGTGTTCATTGGGTACATGTGCTATAGCGTCAGGCCATATGTTCCGCCGCCCCTGCGTTGCTTTAAGTGCCAGCGCTTTGGGCATATTGCAGCGGTCTGTAGAGGGAGGCAAAGGTGTGGTAAATGTGCAGGAGATCATGAGTATGGGAAGTGTGACGTGGGTGCAAAACTGAAGTGCTGTAACTGTGGGGAAGAACATAGCTCTGCCTACGGGGGATGCAGGTTTAGCAAAAGAGCTGCTGAGGTGCAGAAAATAAAGGTCTCTCAAGGTATATCCTATGCAGATGCAGTCAAGAAAGTTTCAAGTAACGAGTTTAGAGTAAATACAGAGAGAGGAGCCAGCGCTGCTCCCAGCCAGGGCGAAATGAGAGAGGCCAGCGTGGCTCCCAAGAAGTGTGAAGGTTTCAAGAGTGGAGGTCCCAAGTGTGCAGGTTCCAGAATTAATGAGAATACCCTGGTTGTGGATAGAGAGGATTTTGTACTCTTTATGGTGGATGTTGTAAACTGTGCTGCTCAGACTCAAAGCAGAACTGAAAGGATCAGGATCATTGCTAAAGCTGCAGGGAGATTCCTTGGAACAAAGGAGCTTGATTGGGCAGATATAGAAAACAGGCTAAAGGCGCTAAATGGGAGTCGGAGTGATGGGGGTCTGCTTGTGGGGAGTCAGAGTGATCAGAGTGACGAGATGGGGGTGGGGGTGGTCTCCTGTTCTCGCCCAGTCTCGTAGACGCACGGCTACCAAGCAGCGACATCAGTGGACATATTAAAGCCTATAGAATGAAGCCTGAAGAATAAAGCTGTACGGTGGAAGCACCGAACGTCAAAGAAGGAGAGGAAGATGAAGAAGAGTCTCCCTGGAATAAAGCCGGTCACAAAGACATATCATGACCTCATGGGCTTTGTAACACCAAAGCAATGGAAGGAGTACTTTTACGGACTACGACAGAGTCTGAGGACTACGACAAAGTCTGAGGAATAAAGTCTGGCGGTAATGCAACACTTGGATGCCAACCGCCATAAAACAACAACAACAACAACAACAACAATAAAGCCGGTTGGTCTCTGACACAACAACTATTCTAGTCACAAAAACACATCATGACCTCATGGGCTTTGTAACGCCAAAGCGATGGGAGGAGTACTTTTACGGACTACGACAGAGTCTGAGGACTACGAAACGTCTGAGGAATAAAGTCTGGCGGTAATGCAACACTCGGATGCCAACCGCCATAAAACAACAACAACAACAACAAGTAAGCAACCACAGCCTGACACAAACCCTGTGACTGGATCGCCAGAACGTTCCGCAGATTGAACTCCCGCCCATTATTCCGAAACCACAAGGCCAACCCGGCCCTTTCCCTATCATAAGCCTCACAGCAAATCAGCACATGCTCGACAGTCTCTGGCACCCGACAGTGACCACACAGACCGGTCGGATGTTTGCCTATCCTACTCAGTGACCAATTGAGTCCAGTATGGCCAATCCTCATGCGGGCGAAGGCCCTTTCCTCCCACGCGTTCCTGCCCATAGACCCGCAAGGACCCACACTACCCTGTATGTGATAGAGATGCCGTCCAGTAACACAGTGGCTCCAAAATTCCTGCCAAAGGCCGACCACATGACTCTTGATAACGGGCTTGATTTCAGACTTGCCCAACTCAACCGCCACATCAATTGATGGCCGCCGAAGGGAACGTTTAGCCAGTGCATCAGCCATTTCGTTACCATCCACCCCCACATGCGCAGGGACCCTCACATCCTTCCTGGACAGGGAGAGCATCAGACAGAAGATGCCATTCAACACATCCTGTCTGCAATCCGATTTCCCAGATTTAATGCTTTGCAATGCAGAAAGGCTGTCAGAGGCCACCACAATGCCGCAACACTGCAAAGCAGATTCCGCCCATTCCAACGCCAACCGTATCGCTATAAGTTCCGACGTGAAAACAGAAAGGCGATCTGTCAACCTCTTCTTGACCGCTAGCCCCAGGTCAGGCACAAAATAAGCGGCGCCAGTACGCCCACTCTCAGGATCCCTAGACCCGTCGGTATAAATAAACACATCACCTGAGTGCTTATCGATGAGCGCTTGAACGGCAAACTGCGGTGCCCTCCCAGCGACTCCTCTAAGCTTGCCATGCAAGCTAACATCAACAGGAGCCGGGACAAACTTCCACGGAGCTATAGCAGACAAAGCCACCGACGGGCTCACACGCAGATCACCAACCCCCGCAAGCCGCGCCTTCGCATTTCCTACCTGGCTGAAAACCATACCGCCAGCCTCACTCTGCCCCCCATCAACCCTGAGAAAGTCCCTCACCGGGTGAGAGCTCGTATGACCTTGCACATTCACCCAGTAAGCCAACAGAAGTTCTAGCCTCCGGAGCCGTAACGGCAATTCCCCCAACTCAACCTGCAGCGCCGAGACAGGGGAGGTCCTAAAAGCCCTACAGCAGATGCGAAGGCCTGGGCTTGCTCCACATCAAGCTTCTTTAAGTTAGTCTCAGCCGCAGACATGTAGGCTATACAGCCATAATCAATAGCCGCCCTCATGACGGCCCAATAAATACCCAGGAGCGACCTTCTGCTGGCCCCCCAGTCCTGGCCGGATAGACAACGAAGCAAGTTATTCACCCTTTTGCATTTACCACTGACCTCATCAATGTGCCGACGCCAACTAAGCCTCTCGTCAAAGGTGACCCCCAAGAACCTCACCTCCCTGACCTGTTCGAGCACCTGCCCATGCAGTCGAAGGGAGACGTCCCTATGCCCATTGAAGAAACAGATCACTTGAGACTTCCGTACGGACAGTCTAAACCCCCACTTCAGGGTCCACTGCTCCACCTGCTGTATTGCCCTTTGCAGTTTCGCCTTGTAAAACCGGAGATTCCTCCCTCTCACCCATAGAGCGCCATCGTCAGCATAAAGGCTCCTCCCAACAGACCCATCCACGTCGTCAAAGATGTCCTTAATCATAACATTGAACAAGATAGGGCTACACACACTCCCCTGCGGGATCCCATTCTCCACCCCATAGACCCCAGAGTAAGCAGCGCCCACTCTGGTTTGGATACGCCGGCCAGACAGAAAGCTCCGGACCCAGTTAAACAGTTTACCCTTCACACCACACTTCCGCAGCTTAATGAGGAGCCCATCCTTCCAAACCATATCGTACGCCTTCTCCACATCAAAGAGCACCGCAATAACCTTTTCTTTCTGAGCCCTGGCCAGCTGGATATCAGATTCCAAACACAACACGGAATCCATGGTGTTCCTGCCCCTACGGAAACCACTCTGGTGCGCGGGAAGCACTCAACACACAAGCTGACTCTCCAAGAAGTAATCCAACCGCTCGGTAACCATGCGCTCCATCGTTTTCCCGAGCTGCGACGTCAAGGCAATCGGCCTATAACTTGAAGGGTCAGACGCTGGCCTACCCGGCTTCAGAACCGGCACCACCGTAGACTGTTTCCACGCAGATGGAACACAACCTGAATCCCAAACACGGTTGAAAAGACCCAGGACTAGCCCAAGCGTGTCATCAGTCAAATGAGAAAAGCATGTCATAGCACACCTCATCTTTACCCGGGGCTGTCTGTTTCGCCTTAGAAAGTGCTCTCCTTAGCTCAAACAAACTAAACGGAAGGTCAAGGTCATCTTGAGTCGAAGGCTGGTGCCCAATCAGCTCAGAATTCTGGGCCAAAGTACTCTCCCTGTAGTGCCTTTCCGCAGGTGAGAGATTGTCAGAGCTGCGCACCGACACAAAGGTGCTGGCCAGCAGTTCAGCTTTGTCAACGTCGCTGACTGCTTCAACACCATTCAGTATTAGGACCGGGGTCCCATGACGGCGCTCAACCCCATGCATCCGCTTAATCATCCCCCAAACATCCCCGAGACGCGTTTCTCTCCCAATTTTGGAACAATACCGCCTCCAACAGGTACTCTTGGCCGTTCTCACAGTTTTCCGCACAACAGCGCGGGCGCTCTTGTAGTCAATGAGGGCACCCTCAGTGTGGGCAACCCTTAGCCGGCGAAACGCCGCATTTCTCGCCCTAACAGCATGACCACATGCTTCAGTCCACCACGGCACCCGCTTCCTATGTCCACTACCACCACTCTTAGGAATCGTGCCTACCGCTGACTGCGTGATGAGCGAGACAATTGCACTATTGAGATCATCCACCTGAGTCAATCCTCCTTCCTGCAGAACCCTAGAACCATCATCAGCTTTCCTCAGGAAAGCCCCCCAGTTCGCCCTTGCCAACTGCCACCTCTGGATCCTCGTCCCCCTGACCACACAGCTCCCAAAGCCAATCACGGTGCGGACTAGATAGTGATCGCTACCAAAAGAAAGATTACCAAGAACCTCCCAACTACAAACACCAGCTAACTCCTTGGACACAAGTGTAAGATCTATTGCACTTTCCGCACCGGTCCCCATATCATAGCGGGTCCCACCCCCATCATTCAGACAAACCAACTCCCTTTGATTGATAAAACCCTCTACCACCTGCCCATACCTATCGGTACCACTACCGCCCCACAAAGCGCTATAAGCATTAAAATCCCCACACCACACGGCCTTTCCCCGAACATCCTTACCGATACTATGTAAGGACTCTAACGTTAACTCACCACACGGATTATAAAGGTTAACCACAGTAACAGCTTCACCACCCAGCCAGACCCTCACCGCCAGGGCCTCCGGCGCTTTACTCACACTGACAACAACGTAATTTAGGTCATCTCGGACAAACACAGCCACACCTCCGCCTCTACCCTGCTCCCTATCATTCCTAACACACACATACCCTTGTATCCCAAAACCCCACCTAGGTCGTAACCAAGTCTCCTGCACGCACATAACGTGAGGCTTGTTCAACAAGGTAGAGACAAAATGCTTAAATTCCTGGCCATTAGCACGAAGACTACGCGCATTCCATTGCAAGACAACCACCGCCATTATGATCCCCCGGAACCTGACGGCGCATCGGGAGCCCCCCCACTCCCACTGCCAGAATGGGGCAGGGCGCCCTCCCGCAGCGCATCCTCTATCTCCGTCCACTCGGGGCCCCCAGCTCCAAAGTACTTCCCTGCAGCCTTAGCGATGATCTTAGTCTTTTCGGATCTCTTCTTGGTTTGCCCAGTACAGTTAATCACTTCCACTATAAAGAGGAAGAAATCTTTCCTCTTCACAACCAGTACATCCTCCGCACCCACAGGGCCTCTGCCCGTGGAAGCCACACTCACAGGCATCCCAGTGGGGACCTCCCCCTGGCCGCGGGCAACGCTGCCCCCTCCCCTGTCGCCTAGGACACCAGCAGCACTGGCAGCCCCCACTGCATCCACCGTCACCTGACTACCAGACACCTTCTTGACCGCATCCGCGTAGGATATGCCTTGAGAGGCTCTAACTTTTTGCACCTCAGCAGCCCTCTTGCTGAACACGCATCCCCCGTAGGCAGAGCTATGCTCTCCCCCACAGTTACAGCACTTGAGTTTTGCTCCTTCGTCACACTTCCCATACTCGTGGTCTCCTGCACATTTACCACACTTCTGCTTCCCTCTACAGACCGCTGCAATATGCCCAAAGCGCTGGCACTTGAAGCAACGCAGGGGCGGCAGAACATATGGGCGTACGCCATAGCGCATGTACCCAACGCACACCACACGAGGCAGGATCCCACCTTAAAATCTAATCATTATCGACAGGCTGTCACACCTTACCCCATCCCGGGTCATCTTCAACCGCCTAGCATCCACCACCTTAGCTCCAGTCAAATTCTCCTTTATGTCATCTACAGATGTCGTCGTAGGGACGCCTACTATAACTCCCCTGACCGTGCCTCTTACAGCATCAGACACAAGAATGTCCTTCCCCCCCAGACACTTAGCTTCAATCGCCTTCCTTTGCTGAGCCACGTCCTTGCACACAACCAGCAGCGAGCCATCCCTAAGGACACTCGCATGCTTGACCACTCCCACAGCTACAGTCAGGCTCCTTGTCAACGCCATCGGATCCCACCCCTTAAAAGACGCATTATCCTGCGCGAGCTTTATGAACACCTTACACTCTGAACTCACATCCCCGACATCTGCAACCCCCCCGCCCTGCTCCTCACTGAGAGAGCCCTCCATAGACGAGCAAGAAGACGCCCTACGCTGCACAGGATCAGTGGCTCCAGGGGAGTCCTCCCCGCTGTTCATATCGTCACCGACCAGGTCACGCTTCCTCTTCTTCTTCCTCGTCATACGGACCGAGGCGTTCCTCTATGTTGCCGTAATATCCAAACTGTTGTCGTTGTTGTTTTTTATGGCAGTTGGCATCCAAGTGCACGAGGTATTGTTCGTCGCAGACCGGGTTGTTGTTACTTCCTGAATACTGGTATATCTCCTCCCACTTTTGTGACGTCATCGCCGTGAGGCTTTGGCGTCACAGCAGCGTGAAAGACTGAGAAGAGTCAACACGGACTTTTGGAATAATTCGGCTTGAAATAGTCTGTTTACGTAACGTATAATGATGGATTGTTATATCCATATATAAATATACATGTATCATGTTGTAAAGCTCTGATATTTAAGAGAATTATAAAGAAGTGTTAAGATAAAAAGCCTGGTTTAATGACAATGAATTACATTTAGAGGTTTAATAACGTCCTCATCATTTTCTGTAGTTTTTGGTTTGGGTATTTATTTTGTTATTAACTTTTCAGTTATTAATTTACATAATATAATTTGGCCAATATGCTTTTTTTTAATCAGATGAAAGAAATATAAAATATAATCATCGATTCTGTTACATAATTGAGTTAAGCAGTATTTAATTATATTCAGTTTACTATTGTGTCGTTTTTGTATCATGTCAATCTTTAATAAATACAAAACACATTTGTTTATTAATGTATTTAATAAGAATAATGAACATGAATGCACTTGTTCAATAAATGCAAATTTTATTATAACTACAAATGATAAATTGATTTTAGCCAGTTTTAGTTGAGTTTTAAAGCTACAATGTGTGAGTCCCTTGTGTACTGTTCATTATTATTATCATCATTAATAGAATCAGAAAATGTATTGCCATTGTCAAAGAAAATAATTCACAAACAGTGGAACTTGCTTTGGTGATTCAGTGCAACATAAAAATATTAACAATGATAAAACAACCTGTATAAGTCAAAAAGAACATACTGAATAAGATAAAATATTCCTTTATTGTCCACACGTGAGGAAATTTTGTTGTTGCAACACAGTAGATACAGAGGAAAAGGACAGAAAACTTATAGGAAGTTTAAAAAACACTCTTAATAGATCGATCTTAATAGAAGAATTCTTATAAACAAAAAATCCTATAGACAGAACCTCTCATACCTTAATAAGGAATGGAGGGGAAAAATAAAGATAAAATAAAAACAGTGTAAGACAAAATAATACTAATAATAATGGTAAAATAAACACTCTTTTTACATCAGTTATATGCACATGAATGTGACATTATTGCGTTAAATACTGAATATCTCAGTATTTAACAAGACTTTGTTTCCATGGCACGCAGTCTTCTGTACTTCAGTAACTGCACGGTTCAGCTCCATCGTATGACTGAGAGACAAACAGAACATGTCACAGCTTTAGATTATACAAGTCACATAACATACACTTCATATGTTTTAGATTATACAAGTCATAGAACATACACTTCATATGTTTTAGATTATACAAGTCATAGAACATACACTTCACATGTTTGTCCTGAAGCTGCTTTACAGACACATGACAGAGCAGTGGCTCTTTTGAAGAACAATTATCATTTAGTTTTTTTGGTCATAACAAAACAGACATTTTATAAATTCAAAGTACTGATTCTACACTGTTTACTTTAAGTCGAGGCACAAGTTATTATTAAAATACCTTTTGCTTTGGAGTCGTCAGAAGTTTACTTGAGATGACTGTGTCTGCAGTGACCTGTAGTGACCTGTAGAGCTCTGGTCAGCACAGACAGACTAAACTCACTGGTCAGCACTCTGAAGATGAGAAAGATACTTATTAGAACATTGATATATTATGCACATTTAACAGAGAAAAGCTGGAATATGTTATTGACAGATTTACATTTCGCTCTGTAACACAAAAGTTCCTCTTTTCACCTTAATTTTTAAAGCTAGAACCAAAAGTCATTTACTTATGCATAAGTTTAAACCTTAGAAGTTAGAACATAACTCACATGTTTGCTAAGTCTCTACATATTCCATGGAAGTAAATCCATGACATTCCTATAGAAAACAAGCGTGTGCTTTGCTGTTTAAACACAGCACACTTCATTATTAAATGGGTAATAAAATCTTAAATGTCGTCTCAGCCCCTGTAAGTACAGGACTGTCACTTTTACATACGTTTACATTTATATTTGTAAGATATTACACCCATTTCAGCAGGTTATATTTGAATTATTGGTAGTTTTTTATAGCACATAATACAAACATCACTTGATTTCCCTTCTTTCTCTAGTTTTCCTTGATCTGTGCATAACCTCTCATTTAGTAAGATAAATAATTAGTTATTTATTTGCAGAAGCACGAGCCATCACGACGTGTTGTTGCATCTTTGTGTAGCTAAACTTTAGCTTACGTTAGCTCGTGTTAGCTTGTGTTAGCTCGTGTTAACTTGTGTTAACTGTGTAATTGTTGTTTTACACTTCATATGGAACGATGTGTGAAACGTGAGGAATGACATACAAACACAACTTACGTGTATCGTGGTCTCGTCTCGTCACTTTCTTCTGTTTGTGTTTAGTTTCCGTCACGTGTTCTCCTGAGGCTCGTTCACGAGGGTCACGTGCGCGCTCGGTGCGCGTACACCGTTCACCGGAAGGTTAAAAATGTATTTTTTAAGTATTTTAGAAACAGTTGAAGAGTGAAATTCCTTCTATTTTATTTTTAGACTAAAAACAATTTAGCATCTTTGGTAATTTTAGAGGCCGAACTCCTGAAATGGTCCGACCAAAAGGCTGCATTCTGCGAAGTGGCCACTACTCAATTTGGAGCCAGAGGCAGAGGGGGCGTACCCTATCCAGATATTATAATACATCCATGGTTCATTTATGTCCTGACAGGAAATGACATCACAGACTGCGGGATGATGGCATGAAATGTGGTGTTTTTTTGTTTTGTTTTTTTACATACAATTTTTATTATCTATTATTTACTACACTTATTATTCCATACTACACTATGGAATAATAAATAAAAAATGTAATTTAAAAAATATAAAAACTTAAATAAGCTGATAGCATAACATTTGTTTCAGCAATAATCTCCAACAATGGATTTGGCTTAAAACAAATGTATTCTACTTGTAACATCCATCATTCAAACAAAACATATACATAATTGCATCAACTTTTTCAACACAATTTATGGCAACTCAATGCTATTGGTCAGAGATTCAAAATGTGCACTGGTATAGCCTTTATGCATCTTTATCTGTATAACAAACAAATAAACAAACAAACAAACAAACATGACTCAAAAATGGAGTGGAATGAGGAAGAGAATGTACTTCACAATGGAAGACCACAAAGTCCCATGTTCAGAGGGAATTTTGTTGGAAGAATGTGAGCCGTTTCTTCATAACCCCATGTCAAAGTGCTCATTATTCACGAGGAGGGGCTGAATGTTGCCAGGAGGCAAAACACTACCACGTGTTCTGGGACTGTCCTAGTGCCCAAACATATTGGACAGAAAGTAACAAGGCAATGCACCAATACCACCATCCCACTCCGTTTCAACAATTAATTTGGGTCTCAGAACATACATGGACATACAGGACATACAAGACCTACAGGACATACAGGACATACAGGACCTACAGGACATACAGGACATACAGGACCTACAGGACATACAGGACATACATGGATATACAGGACCTACAGGACATACATGGGCATAAAGGACCTAAAGGACATACATGGGCATAAAAGACCTAAAGGACATACATGGGCATACAGGACCTAAAGGACATACATGGGCATACAGGACCTAAAGGACATACATGGGCATACAGGACCTAAAGGACATACATGGGCATAAAGGACCTAAAGGACATACATGGGCATACAGGACCTAAATGACATACATGGGCATACATGGATATACATGGACCTACAGGGCCTACAGGACCTACATGACCTACAGGACATACAGGACATACAGGACATTAGTCCTGTTCTCAGGTCTCTGCACTGGCTCCTGTGGTTCAGAGAATAGACTTTAAAGCAGCTCTACTTGTATACAAGTCTCTCCATGGCCTAGCACCAAAGTACATCTCAGACATGTGTGTACCATATGAACCATCTCGAACTCTGAGGACCTCAGGGACCGGCCTCCTGCTGGTGCCCAGAGCCAAGACCAGACACTGAGAATCTGCGTTCCAGGTCTATGGGGCAAAGGTCTGGAATAGCCTTCCCGAAATTGTGAGACAGGCCCCCACCCTGGCTGTGTTTAAATCCAAGTTTAGCCGCGCCTATGACGGATGTAATTTTACCTGTTTTTTAATATTTTAAAATACTACATTATTTCTATTCTTTATTTTACTCTGACGTACATTGGTGTACATTTTTATAATTTGCATTGTGTTTTTTTTTTTTTTTTTTTTTTTTTTATTGTGTTTTAAACACTGTAAAACACTTGAATTGCAGTTTGTATTAATTGTGCTTTATAAATAAATTTGATTTGATTTGATACATGGGCATACAGGACATAAAGTACATAAAGTACATACAGGACATAAAAGACATACAGGACATACATGGACATACATGGACATAAAGTACATAAAGTACATACAGGACATAAAAGACATACAGGACATACATGGACATACATGGACATAAAGTACATAAAGTACATACAGGACATATAGGACATACATGGACCTAAAGGACATACAGGACATCCTGCTGGCAGCTGGGAAGACAGCATCACAAAATGGATGATATAAACGGCTTCGACGATTAAGGACTGGAATGACATCATAACCAACACACGCACAATGGGGGGAAAATCACATCTGGATCCAATATGAAAATGGACAAATTCAACAAACAATGGACAAAATGGGACATTTATTTGGGATTTAATGTGCTTCAAACCTTCTTTACTCTGGATGCCACCGCCTTATTTTTAAATGTTATTCTTTACTTATCTTGTGTGCTCAGTCTCCCTGTTGTTCTTTTATTTTATGTATGTTTTTTTTTATTGTTTTATGTTCTGAAAATAAAAAAACATGTTTTAAAAAGGAAATGAGGGAGAGAAAGAGTCATAACTCTTTATCCTCTAAGGACAATTGAAGTTAACAGGACTGGTTAGACTCAGGAGGACTAGTTAGACTCAGGAGGACTGGTTAGACTCATAGAGAGACAAAGGTGTCCTGGACATCACAGACGTTTAACCCTGATTCTGATTGGTCCTTTTACCATTTTTAGTATAAGATAAGATATGATAAAATAAGATAAGATAAGATAATCCTTTATTGTCCACACATGGGGAAATTTCATTGATACAACACAGGTAGATACAGAGGAAAAGGACAGATAACAGATTATAGGAAGTTTAAAAAACACTTAAACTTATTATACTGAGTATAGTATAATAGTCTCTAATTTTCTTTGCAGGTTTCTCAATGAGACGAGGGCACGGCGCCAAATCTACGGCTCGGGGGAGACCAGAGATCCCAGAACAAACAATGACAACAGTTTTGGACATTTCTTTCATAAACAGTAGTGCATAGACTTACATAGACACTTACCCTCCAAATTCTGTAGTGAACCTCAATTCCCTCACTGCCCAGTGCAGAGACTGCTTTAGGATCATTCAAACATTTCACCACATTTTCTAGTCCAGGCTATGTCACTAGTTGCAATAAATACAAATATAATGCAATAAATAGCCAAATCTAAGATAATACTATATTTTAAAGGACATTTATCTGAAACTTTCCACAGCATTTGAGTTGATCCATATGTTTCATTTACTGCAGATTTTGGCTTCTCTTTTCACCGTGCCATATCACTGCACATTTACATCTAAAGACCACAGCAAGCACAAAATTGGACATCATCTTCTCCTAACGTTGTGCTTATCCTCCAAATGGAGCTTGTTTTACTGTTTGGAGACATCCATAACATGAGATAAAGAGAAAGACATAAATAGTCCATAGATGTAGATCTTATGTCCCTGTCTCAGCGCTCATACATCACCAAACCATCACGTGTCAAACTTAACAAACAATTTTTCTCACTGATGGAAAATCGTGGAGGAAGCGAGACAACTTCCGTGGCTTGGCAGAAACACATCAGTCCGGTCACGTCCTTCTTGGGGAACGCCGCGTGAGAAAAAAAGCAGTGATCTTTGTTCCAGATGTAAACCACGCAACGCAAAGGGCAGCGAAGGACGGGGGTCAGGGGGAGAGACTCATCCATCACGCGGGGGACCGGCAGCGGCGGCCGGGGTCAGGAGAGCGCCTCATTATCAGTGATGTAAAACAGCTGACGGCTCACCTGCGCGCCCGCCACGCTCGCCACCACACGCTCGCCACCACACGCTCGCCACGACCCGCGCTGAGGATGCAAACCTGTCAGGATGGATAACATATGGGTGCGTGTCACTTTTCTCACGGGGTCCACTGCTTTGTTTGTTTGCATGTTACTGTCCGTGATTCATGTGCGATTACTGTGCAATTCATGTGCAATTACTGTCGTGATCACATGTATTTATTTATTTATTTATTATTTTTTCCCCTCCATCCCTTGTTGGGAAATGGGAGGTTTTGTCCATAGGAGTTTTTGTTTATAAGAGATCTTCTATTGAGAGTGTTTTTCAAACTTCCTATAAGTGATCTGTTCTTTTCCTCTGTATTGACCTGCGTTGCAACAATGAAATTTCACCATGTGTGGACAATAAAGGATTATCATATCTTATCTTATGTTTTAGCGTCAAATTCATTTAAGGAGACATATTATGCACAGTTATTAATGTGTTCAGCCTGTTATAATTGTTTTATCTTCTGTTTCCCACTCGAAGATGTGAAAAAAAAAACATATATAGAGGATGATAGATATATAATGTGGTCCTTAATTAAAAGAAGACAAGATACTGTGATAAAATGTGAATATATAATTATATTTCTGTGATGTATTTTATCTGCATAATAGTGATATTTTATCTGCATCATTAGTCTAAGAGAAGAACGGGTGTGTGACAAACTGCATTTGTGAAGGGGTCGTAAAGATGGGCCAAAGAATGTTGCCCCAGGAGGGGGTGTGACAGCCCAGAGGAGTTTGGGTAATGTTTACCCAAGGCTTGATCTCTTGGAAAAATACCAGCTGTAAAACAAGTGCCTTGATGTGAAGCTGACCGATGAGAAATGTGACCCGCCTATTCCAGAATATCTAATAAAACCAACCAGCATGGGAAAAAACGGGGTGAGACGCAGGCTGTGGTACGCAGCCTGCGTGATCCTCCTGCAGTCCCGGCGTTTTCTCCCAAGCTTGCCATACAAATGTCTGATATTTCTGTGTCGTTTCATATTCTAAGTTGAATTGTGTTCTCGATGTGTTACGGAATAGCATTGGTGTTTGTCTAATTCCAGGACAGATACAAAATACACAACAATCAAATTAGTCCATACAATTAAATGAATGATTGATGATATAAATCGCTTCCAGTGTCGGCATCGGCTGATAAAAAAATAAAATGTTGTGTTTTGTTTTTATTGTTGAGAACAAATGGGAATAGCATCTAGTTTTAGCCTATTAGAGCAATTAGGCTAAAACTATGGCCGTTCGTTTACACATTATACCCTATTTTATATCATTGCTAAACATGTTCTATTATTATTTTGTTATTATTTACTTGATCCTAAAATAGATTTGTGGATCTTGGATGGATTTAATATGGATCAAATCTAAAAATATCGGTGACCAGCAGGAGCAGCAAGACAAATATTAGATATCAGTTTAGGCTCAAAAATCCCTAATTGTACAGCGGGATAAGCTAATTTTGTCTGTGTTAATATAATAGCATCAGACACCTCTAGGCACTGCATGGATTTATATATTAGATGTCTTAGCTCTGCCTCACTAGAAGGGAAACAGCTGAGCCCTGTGTCCCCTGCAGCAGAAGCATTCAGGCCCCGCCCCAAGGTCCCACTACCATAGTTCCACCACAGAGGGTTCAGGGGCTCTTAACAAAGACCACTGCACATCAGAGGAAGATACACTGAACTTTCTCATCAACAGGTTTGCGTTTGCTCTGACAATTCCTGTTTCCCCTACCCACAATACATCACGTCCTCTGCTGTATATATTTTATTCTTATTTGGTGATGCGTGTATGGTTTAGATGTGCCGCGTAATCATTTCCACTTGTTGCTACCGTGAACAGCAGCACTTTGTTGTAGTGACGTGGGAAAGTAGTAGTAGCTGTATAAGCAGTAGTAGTCGTCTAAAGTAGTCTTGGATCAGCATTACGATTTAAAATGTCCAAAATATAAAATAATAATTCAAGGGTGTCATAACTATAACTATATCGCAGACGAGAGCATAATATCTCTTCTTTAAACATAATCACTGCTTGATCTTCTCCTGACTTCCATCTGGCTCCGTTATTTCCCCATTATTCAGAGTATTACTTATTCTTCTATCAAAGCCTCAGTCTTCTGCAGCGGTCTATCACGGAGTCTGTGATTTCATTATGCTCCATTAACTGCAGCAGTCTGGTCAGAAAGTTCAAAGCTTTTAGCATTTAGAGCACTATTAAATTGTTTCAATATGCCCGTTTACCAGCGTAATGCATCCTTGACATTCATCAAGATAATAAAGACCTGCATTGTTTTGAACAGATCTGCGGATGAGAGCGTTTCTTAGTCAAACCCAGACACATCTTTAGATCGAGCTGTTATGTGTGACATAATCAGAGCTGGGCATATTCTTTGGTGGTATTTCCAATGGTTTCCAAGACAACAGTCATATCATGTCAGCTTTTAATCATTTTGATGAACATTGTGTGTAGACTACCTGTTATGATCAACGTTGATCTAGAGTACTGTATATATTAAATACATACAACTTCTCTGTTGGAGGATTGCTGTTGTCTCCATGTCCCCAATGTAGTAGTACAAGTAGTAGTAGTAGTAGTAGTAGTAGTAGTAGTAGTAGTAGTAGTAGTAGTAGTAGTAGTAGTAGTAGTAGGATTTACAGCTTGAGGGATATACACAATATCCAATAAGTACAAAATACGTATAATGTCAAACCAATAAAACACTAAAATTGTTTGTAGTTCCAAGACAAACGAATTAGCAAAAATAAATAAATAAATATATATCTTATATATATATATATATATATATATCTTTTATATCTCCTTTTAAAGGCTTCTATTGTATAGGACATTTTTAATTTATCATCCACGTTGTTCCATATCATACTAACCCCTTTAACAGAAACATAATTACTTTTGTGATTAGTTCTAGTTCTTATCTGTTGTATACATCTACACTGACTGGCTCTAACTTCTGTATAAAAAGAGGGAGCATATGATTTAAAGCCTTTCTGAGGTATTCAATATTCGTAACTTAACATAATTAAGATTTGTTAGTGCGTAGTAGTCTATGTGATTAACAATTCTAACAGCTTCTTTTGGAGAAGAACAAAGGGATTTATGTTAGATTTCTTAGAAGTGTTTCATATTTCCACACAATCATTTAAGTATGGAAGGATCAGACTATTGAACTACAGATGAAGTGAACACAACGGATCACTCCTGGACGAATGCGGGATCACACCAACTTATCTATCTCTATCTATTCATGGCTTCCCGTTACCATAGCGACCAACAATTTAAAACAGAATATGACATCTTTTGAATGGAAAAAAACTCCTCAATATGTTGTACAAAACCCATGAATATACGAGCTTTAGCTTTGTCTGCATCAAAGAGACATCTGACACGGGCCAAGTTACCCGTCAGGTCTGTGGAGAGGTGACCCCGAAAAATGTATGGTTTCTAAGGCATTTTTAAAGCTTAGATTAGTTATATTTAAGGACAGCGTTGTACTCAAGCCTAGTTTTCGTCACTTAAAAGTCAAATTTAAACTGACAACTGATAATTTATCCAATATTTTCTCTAAAATGCTAAAAGCCCAAACTCAATTCATTTGCCAGGTTTTTTCTTACCTTGGCGTTTCATCTGAAGTATGTGCCCTTCCGTGTTTGCTCAGACCTCTTCTTATCTTGCGTCCGAAATGAAAAATCAAAAGAAGCCGCTCTAAGATCCAAAGTAATCTCGGGGCCTGTCCTCTCTGATACTTATCACCGGTGGAAGCATGTTTCCAGTTAATTCAAAGCAGGAATACGGCGCGCTGCTGTAAACGGGGGCACGCGTTCTCACAGAAACGCAGTACAAATACGTAACATGATCGAAACATATAGGAGGGAATGAACGCGTGCGACCCAACGTTTCTTCCCTGGCATCGTTAAACCGTGAAAGTACAGAGCATCTTCATCGTAATGGAAGCCACCTCGCTCGTTAGCCATCTTATCCTTAGCGTTGTCTATAAGGGCTTAGACCACGGGGAACCACACACTGAAGATATTTCTATTCACAATTTCATGGCGTTGCTGTAGCAGACATAGAATAAATCATGACCATATGCAAGAGACTTAAAAAAGAAAACAAAAATAAAAAACGTCACATACTAGGAGCTGGATATCGTCTGGTGGATTTGCTGTGAAATAAACATAAATTCCCAAATTGAATTATGTCGCCAACACGGGCCTGTAAAGTCAAATAGAGCATGCAGGGGAGTCCGCCGCTCAGAGTTTGTGGATACAGTGGGTTAAAGCGAGGAAGGGGTCGCCTGCGCCACATGTGGAGTCTGTTTGAGTTTGGATCCCCGAACGGAACCAGTCACAGGAAATGAGTCCAGGCCTGTTTCGAGGAGCAGCTTTAGTCCAAGCAACGGCGCTGGGTTAAAGCTGGAAACAAGCTGTTTGTTTAATGATGTAACAGTTGGGCCTGTCACGAGAACACATTCTAAAGTGCCATATGATACTACAGGAAAATATCTTGATAAACAATCATATTGACAACACATTATGTCAATGTCACAATAAAGCAGGAAAACCCCAATAAACACCTTTCTAACTGTACAAAAGTGTTTAAAAATATGAGCTATGTTATGTTGTACATGCTAAGTATGTATGATTTCTCATTCAAGTTACTTTCTGACTACAGCTCAAATATTGTGTATATATATATATATATATATATATATATATATATATATATATATATATATGTGTGTATATGTATATGTATGTATATATATATATATATATATATATATATATATATATATATGTATGTATTATGTATGTATGTTTATTTATGTACTGAACACTCGCAATACTGACCTAACCATGTGCAATTCTGTCATATGTGCAATTGCTGTTGGAATTCATGTGCAATTACTATTAAATTCATGTGCAATCTATGTGCTGTCGTGACACATATTCATGTGCAATTACTGTCGTGATCACATGCAATGGTATTTATGTATTTATTTATTTATTTGTCTATGGGAGTTTTTATTTATAGGAGATCTTCTACTGAAAGTGTTTTTCAGACTTCCTATAAGTGATCTGTTCTTCTGTATCTACCTCTGTATCTTCCTGCGTTGCACCAATGAAATTTCCCCATGTGGGACAATAAAGGAATATCTTATCTTATCTTATCTTATCTTATGTATGTATGTATGTATGTATACAATAAATATTGAGCTCCAAAAACGATTGTTCCTGCTGTGATTTCTTGAACATACATCAAACATTATCGACATAGTAATTACTGTAACAGGCCGAGAAACAGTTTTCCTGGATTCATCGCTATGGCAACTTTGAACATTGATTTTTATTTATCAACCTTTTTTTTTCCTTTTGGAGTGGCAATCGGACTATTTTAGTTACTGATTTATTTAAAGTAAAACAGTAAAAACACACACACACACACACATACATTAACATTTTCAATAGGTGTCGGTGGGTGAGTGGTTAGAGCACAGCACACGTATGCCAGGCTCCATGTGCAGCCTCAGTGCTGTGAGTTTGAAACCCGACAGTTTACTGCAGGTCCTCCCTTCTGTCTCATCCACATTTCAAACTGTTCTTTCCTGTCTAATAAAGCTTATATGGACACAAAAGTTTAGAAAAAACAAACTGTAGTTTAGATGCAATTAAACAGTATGCAAAAATAAAAGAGTACTAATAAAAAAAGGGTAGCTGAAAGTTTAAAAAAGCATGGTCTTATTTATTAATGCAATCATTTACACCAATATCGTTGGGTGAATTTGTTTTTTGTCAGATTTTTTATGTATTATTATTTTAAAAAAATCTTCAATTAAATGAAATGCCAAAGTGTTAAATGCAAAATAGCTCAAGATGTGTACTTTACACCGGAGAAAGAAAATATCATAAATATTACTCACAGAAGTGGATATTCCGTCTTAAACACAAGCTGGTCTCAAGCCAGATTTGGTAAAGTGGGACAGTGGCAAACATTTTCATCAAAAAATTAACAAAAATAAATAGCATGTTATTTTCCCATGTTTTATTGATAAATATGACCTATTATCATGTTGTAATTATATCAGTTTAAAGCAGTTACAGCCTTATATCTATATTATCCGGTTCGCATAGACATTTCTACTGGTTACTTTCATATAATTGTTTATTACATTTCAGAAAGTTCTCTCATATCCAGGATACCTATTATTGATAATCCCGCACACATTAATGACTAAATGGTCTAAAAGTAAGTAAGTTATAGAAGCACATGGATTTCAAAATACAGCGGATCAAAGTTGACCGTCCCACTTTGCCCCTCTTTACCCTGCAATAATTATCAACGTCAATCCTTCGATCTTGACCATTCCACGTTTTGTCCACTTTGCGTTTAAGGGAATAACTAACCTCTAATCTCCAAAATGCTACTCTTGACGTGCAGATAGCCCTTTGGTCAACTTTAAACTACCTCAGAAGGGTGGTCCAGGCAGTAACCTCAGCCCTCTGCCTCTTGGGGGAGACAAAACATACCATAACTAACTCCCTCCTCCTGATGTTCAAACATAACAAATCGCTAGCATCTTTCACCCCGAGCACCCGCCTACCTCGGTACAGACAGACGGATGGTGATGTCAGCGAGAGGCGTGGATCCTAACTCAATCGCTGGGTGGTGGGAGAGTCCTGCTGGATGCGCGATGGGGGTCAGCGCCAAATCACAATAAATGACGGCAATAGAAGCAGGAACCATAAAGCTTTATCGGATTAGAGGCGCAATGAAACCATGATATATTACTTTGGGCTAAACACCGCAATTGGAAAAAAGTCCGAAGATAGCGTTTTAGAAGACTTTCACTGCTGTTTTATTACATTTGCCTTTTGTTTATTTTTCTTCCCTGCGGTTGGGTTCGCTCCTCTCCCTCTTCATGCTTTATATGTACGTATGAGCGCCGGAGTGGGTATCCTGGGAAGTATAAATGCCCTTCTCCCATTGCGTTTGTGCATTTGATAAAAATCTTCCTCCCAGCGCTGGATTTGTTGGCGGGCCGCTAACCAGCTCCAGCACTGGCTTCAGCTGCCTCCTATTTGATCATGCCTGCTCTAATGGAAGCCAGGTCCCTTTGCAGACACTCACACACACATACACACACACACATGCACACACAACACACGCACGCACACACACACACACATGCACACACAAACATGCACTCTCTAACATGCATAGCTCCCTAATATGTTTCAGTTTTCGATTTCAGCTCAGAGCGCTAACAGTCCCATGGAGGACGCTAAAGTGTTTGGCCTCCAGGGATGTTTCTGTGTGTAAAAGTGAGTGAACAACATGCTATTGGCCCTCAGAGTTGATGCGGGCGTTCTTCAGGCGGTCTACAGGAAGTCTGTTCCAACGAGCGTCTTGTGTGCATTACAAGATTATTTACACAAAATGTGCCTCAGGTGTCCATGTAATTTTCTGGTCGTATGTTAAGCCTCATATTCTAATATGAATTCAAGATGCATCGGGGGAAAATGTGTTTTCCTTTCCGGAGGGAGTAATACACATGTTCATGTACAAGGATCTGTTTCTTTGTATTCACCATCTCTTCATATGCTGTACTGCACTCTTGTGCCACAAAATAGTCCATTTAAGTGATTAGAGTTAAAATATTTACATTTATTTTTGACTGCCTATGTTATTCTTTGCAAAAATTATATTTTATAGTAGATTAACATTCACAGGAGAAAATAATCTACAGTTTTTAACTCTTAACAGTGGTTTGCCTCATTGTTGACATGTACAAAAAGCATTTACAATTTTTGTTTTAGATTAGATGAGAGTAGTCTTTATTGTCCCCGTTGGGAAATTAGTCCTGCATTTAACCCATCCCTCAATGCCTCTGGGGAATCCCTGCCCGGGGCCCATCTCCAGATCTAGGCCTGGTCAGGACCACCTTCCCTGGAGGATTAACCCACCCAAACACAGGGAGGAACATGCAAATTCCTCACAGAAAAGCCCAGTCCAGCCCGCGAGTCGAACCCACAACCTTCTTGCTGTGAGGCTGCAAGCCACTCCACGCCTCCATCTTTTCCAATTTAGATATTCAACCAAAAACAAAAAAACACAGTATTTCCCGATTTTCAATTACTTTGGATATTCTATTTCAAAACAAAAACCAAATGACGTACATGAACCTAAAATAGAATCAACATCTGGGTTCCACCATTACAACAAATCGCTATAATACAATGAACTGAATGATCTGGTCACCAATAGAAAAGATCAACATTTGGAACATTTCTTTAGAAGTGCAACTGTCACACGCCACATCCCATTCAAGAATCCCACAAAATAAATCTCCTGCTGCCCCTCAGTCTAACCTGAACTTCCCAAAAGATTCGTCATATTCATTTTAAACAAGCAACTGTGGCCAACTCTGTCCAGTCAAGAGCGTTTGCCTGCAGCACGTACTCTATCCCGATTACTCTTAAAACCATTTGAACGCTGCCAGTCGCCCGTCTCAGTCAATACTCAGACTGATGTATAAAGTGTAGGCGTGATCTGATAAACTGGCTGTGTCCACTTGAGGTTTGGAGCTGGTGTGGTGCTGCAGAGGTCAAGCTCTGAGCTGTTGGCACATTCAGGGGCCCCGGGCCAACAGAAGGGAACACATTTTATCCCCCCTTCTGGAGAGCAGCTGAGGCAACAGTGCAGCGCTTCAAACACACGCGCTCTTCTCAGTTTGGAACCGCTCATATGTATTTGAAATGTTAAGCGCGCATCAATGTGTTATGTATTATGTCAATGTTTTCTATTTAAATATTTTGTGTCGGTTCAAAGAAAGAAAACAAATGAGTCTAAGTTGTCAAAAAAAATTAAATCTGAAGAAATGTCATCGAGAATGTTATGTTTGAATGTCCATTTTTGACATTATTGGCTTCAAAAGTCAATAATTGGATCCATTCATTACATCCATTTCATACTGTATATATCTTAACATCTATATATATATATATATATATATATATATATATATATATATATATTTATTTATTTATTCAGAAACAGTGCATATCAATAAACATGTTTGTGAATGTGCCAGAATTAGATGATCAAAGTCTTTATCTTAATGGGTCAGTTTGTGGGTTAGTATTTATATGTTTCACTACAACTTTAAGAGATGGACTCAGATACCCAATAACACGCATTACATTGTGTTATGTTGAATAATTCATCTTTAGTCTTCTGTAGTTCTAAGTGAAAAGAGTGTAAACCCAATTGGCAGCGATTCATTAGCGATGCCGGAGCTTGGTTGTTAAGGCGTAATTGACCAAAGGCGAGGTGGAGGAAGTGTGAGTAAAAGCAGTAGATCTCAAAGTTTACTGCGGACACCATTTCCACTATGTCATTAAGAGGCTCTTTTAATGTGATTCAAATGAAAGTGGAATAGTGTTAAATCCATCGCGTATGCTCTGGTCCTGATTATGTACTGCACCAAATGCTGTTTTCTTAGGTTTTCTCACCAAAAAATTGGGCACTTGGGCGGCTCATTTCTATATACCATTCACATATATTCCTTGCTTTACCTTAAATATTTATAGTCTCATATAGTCTTGCAGGTGGAGATGGTCTTTTCTATGGATTTAACAGGAGGGGTTGATAGCTGCAGCATCTCGTGGGACTCAGGGCCATATTGCATTGTCCAAACTTACAACAATGTTTTGATAAAATATACATTACCCACATAGAAAATATGCATAGCATCAGCTGCTGGCAATCTTTTACACAATATAAACAAGCACAGATAAAATGCCTCTGTTATAATTACGTTCAGCTTATTGTTTCTGTCACATAATGTTGCATTATTTAGGACTTCTCCGAGCAAGTTTGCCTTATTCATAATCTCTGGTGTAATATTTATACTGTGGCACAAATAAAAAGGTGCCCACCCAGTAGTTTCACATTTGTAAGAAATAGTCGATTTAAAGTTTCATCGAGGAAAATGTCATGACAAATGGAGAGTTCCCATGTGAATTGTGAGGTAATGACTTTTTTCGTTACCGTATTTTCCGGACTATAAGTTAACTTTTTACATGGTTTGGCCGGCGTGCGACTTATACTCCAGAGCGACTTATACGTGATATTATTTGTTATTTTCACACTGACAACCACAAGAGGGCGCTCTAGGCTCTAAGCGACGCAGAAGAAGAATCTGCACTTCCTCTTCCTCTGGAGTTTGTGGAGTTGTTTAGAAGTGACACAGAGGAAGAAGAATTCAGTGGATTTAGTGATTTGGGGTAAAACTGATGCTTTGGTAAACTTGTTAGCATGTTCTTTATGCTATAGTTATCTGAATAACTGTTAATATGTTACGTTAACATACCAGACACTTACCACAGTTCGGTCTGTGCATCATGTAGCTGAAGGTGTTAGCGTTAGCATACGTACACCTATTCACCATGTTCTTTAATCTGTTATTATTTTAAATTGCATTTCAAGATGAAACGTCTGTTCTTGGTCTTGGATTTGGATTATGTTTTTTTCGTCTCTATTATGCATTTTTTCGGCTGGTGCTACTTATACTCCGGAAAATACAGTATTTTAAAGCTGGGGTAGGAGGAAAAAATAACCCCTAACCCTAAATCAGCACTTTCCTGGTTAAATACAGGTCAATAAATGAAGATGAGTTAAATATATTTGAATACCATCTTGCTCCTTTTGCAGTTTGAAAATCATGTACTCCAGCTTTGATGACTTGGTTTTTTTGGGCAACATTCCACTCTAATTGGCTGAATTGTCAAAGTTATACCATGCCTGCTATTTGGGGAACACATGATTCTGCCAACATTTTGAGATGTAAACTTATCCACTTGTCTCCACTTTTCAAACCATGAATCTTCTGCCAGGTCCTTATAGTCCTGCTCTCACAAACCGGGTTGAAACATTTTTTCAGAGAATCACACTTGCTGAGTCTGTGTAAACAAGACAAAGAAGAAGTCCAACCCATAATGAGTCATATTTGCTCAAATAGTTTCCACAGAATATGGTTTAATGTGCTTTGGGATTTCAAGTGAACTGTTAGTACAAAGTTGTCTACATTAAATAAAGAATGTTGATGTCTTATCCATTACTCCGAAACTGTGGTTTGGCATTATTTTAAAATCATAAACTTGTGAGTCAGTATAAGAATGTCAATTTCAGGATTCAAAATGCAAACATTTACCACTAGACTTAAGATTGCGTCTGTCAAAAATCACAATAAGTCTGCTTCCTTCGTGAAATAAAGTTTGGGGGTTTCAGTTACCATTACCGCCTTCACAATGTCCTGAAAACGCGGTTGAAAATATACAAATTGATGCTACAGGGGAATGCGTGTTTGAGAGGGTTGTAAAAGTAATTGCCAACATGATTACCAGCCTGTTGTCTGATCACTGCTGCAGCCATTTAAACAACGCCAAAAGCATGACAGATGTGTCTGAGGCCTAAGTACCATGACACACCGGTGAAGTGTTTGCATTCTGATTCCACCAAGTTCCCACTGATCAACTTATTTCACTGTTTAACACCTCTTTGGTAAATTCACATCAAAATGTCCATATTTTCTACCTGGTGCTGGTTAATAACATAAATACTCAAATCTATAGCGCTATCAGGTAAATAACAGAACCTTGTGGTGCCCCAAATTCACTGTTTTCTACCAATGCCATGACAAAATGCTAAATATGAATGAAAATACACTATTATACTTATTATGGGGACCAAACATAAACTTGCAGAGAAGCTCTTGTGATTTGATATTGGCAGAAAATGAATCAGTTTTTTTGAGCATGATGCTGGTTATTCAAGCAGCTAAAGGAGTGGTATTTGAAGGACACCAGCTGCTTTTGATGCTTCTGTTCTGTATCTCTGCATTTAGCTCCAAATTCAATGGAGATAACTTACTTCAGATTCGGGAGCAGGACCACACCTCACGCACGCCTCTTCCTGTTCTTAGTCGCTACTCCACCACTCGCTCCCTTTCTATTCCTCTCCTTAATGTATGCATGCCATATTTGACTCTATAGACGTTGAAATTATTATTATTTTATTATTCATTGCTTTATGCTGCTTCTTAAAGCTTTCTATGTTTCTATGTTTGCAAACTGTGTTCAATGACAAAGGCAATAAACCTTTTTATTCGGATTCTGGTATAATCACATACAAAAATACATCTTAAAAAAGAGCCAGGGTTTCTCAGGAGAGTTGTTTTTGGGTCGATGCAAGGACAGCTTTCCACCTAGCGACAGCAGGGGGCGACAGCGGACACTTTAAACACCCTGAACACACGTGAACCATCACAGGGACTTTCAAAGACGTTCAATAAGGTGAAAATGTTACTTAGTTCTGCTTTAACGTGCCTCTCCCGCCCTCATCTCGTTTCTACTTCTGAGGCAGACATTAGTCCAAATCACCTCCTCAGAAGCCCCAAAGCGACCTTTAAATATCACTTTGTCACGAATATGACTTTGTCTGGCATGATTGTATTCTTCAAACGTTATTCATTCATATTTGCACTCTATACTGAGGTTGTGGTTATTGCTTTTGAAGGTTTCAATAAAATGCCGTGGCATGATGTATTTTCAGAGTCAGAACACAATGTAGCAGCTTTAATGTGTCAGAAGTCACCAAGTTTGAAAGAAAAAAAGAATGTTCTGATCAAAATGGATAGACTTGAAGAAAAGCACGGGCAAATTAAACATAAATGTGATTTTTCTGCGTTTTCAACTGTAGATTGCAAACATGTATGTCATAATACACAGTCCAGACAGCCAACACTACACTATTATGTCCTTACTTCTGAGGAAAGACAGGGTGTGTTGTCTCAGTTGACTCAGTAACGTGCAGCAGTATAAATATGTAAATGTTTAGAGTGACAGGCGTGCTGTTGTCTCCTGGGTGTTGTGCAGCATATACATTACATGCTTCAACTGTAGCAAAAACAACATGGCCACTGTTTTCCTCCTTTGGCTCTTTGTGCTGGAGACATAATGCTAGCAACATGGAACTGTGATTATAATTATTATCAACATATGTTACTCTGTCGTCTGCACGCTCCTCTTCCCGTGAACCTTTGAGGAGTAAATGTCTAATTATTCTTGTTTTCATTGAAATGGTTGAATGTTTTTGTGTTTCTACCGTCAAGGTGTGTTCCTTTAGAGATGTGGACATGGTTTGTGACTGAAATAAATGATTTGGGTGATTTGTGCGTTGAATTGTCCTTGACTAAAGCCGCTTTACACTGGAGTTCAGTGGAAATCGAAACAACCCAAATAGTGAAATAAAAACTTTAAAAAGTGATTTATTTGCCCTTTCTATTAATAAAGAACTAATTAATCTTCTTGTTTGTCTCTTGTTACAAAGGTTATATCACATAAATTAATAGGAGTACAAACTAGTCGTGTCCTCAAATCAAAGTTCAGTTTTATCAATATGAGGAGGAGAAATATTGTGGTTTGTTTAATTGTCCTTATAACAATACCACAACTTAATTATAATTTAGTAATTTCCTTTGTAGAGAGGCCAACTTTATCAAACAAAACTAGGTTTGATTTGAAACATAAAATTAGTTTGTATTGATTTACTATTACTATTTACTAACTATTCACATAATGTTTGTATTGATTATAAAACACTTAGATATTATATATAATAAATATTGCTCTATCAAAGTGATGGCCCTGCGACGAGTTGGCCACTGTCCAGGTTGTACCCCGCCTAAGGCCCGAAGTCACTGGGATAGGCTCCAGTCACCCACGACCCCGAAAGGGAACAAGCGGTAGAAAATGGATGGATGGAAAATATCTATTTTCATCATTCAAATTTGATTAAAAAGTGTGAAACAAAGTCACAATTGAAATAATCACAAAATGATCTGAATGAACTTTCATAGACGAGATAAAAGCTGATATTTTACTTTGAGTTAGTGAAGACAGTTTTTTTACTCCATGTGTTTCTGTCGAGCTGAAGAAGACGACAATTTGTGCTTTAAATTGTTTGAGGATGAAACCTACAGACGTCTGGAGAGAAGAGCTGCTGGTGACTTGTTATGCTGTCGATTCTGAAATGTGTTTGAGTAAAGATGACACCCAAACATAAGTGTTGTTATGCCTGAGTGCAGTGAGACTGTTGTGTCTGAGCCTGTGCTCCTCACTGTGCTCCTCACTGTGCTCCTCACTGTGCTCCTCACTGAGCTCCTCACTGAGCTCCTCACTGAGCTCCTCACTGTGCTCCTCACTGTGCTCCTCACTGTGCTCCTCACTGAGCTCCTCACTGTGCTCCTCACTGTGCTCCTCACTGTGCTCCTCACTGAGCTCCTCACTGTGCTCCTCACTGAGCTCCTCACTGAGCTCCTCACTGTGCTCCTCACTGAGCTCCTCACTGTGCTCCTCACTGAGCTCCTCACTGTGCTCCTCACTGTGCTCCTCACTGAGCTCCTCACTGTGCTCCTCACTGAGCTCCTCACTGTGCTCCTCATTGTGCTCCTCACTGTGCTCCTCACTGAGCTCCTCACTGTGCTCCTCATTGTGCTCCTCACTGAGCTCCTCACTGAGCTCCTCACTGAGCTCCTCACTGTGCTCCTCACTGTGCTCCTCACTGAGCTCCTCACTGAGCTCCTCACTGTGCTCCTCACTGTGCTCCTCACTGTGCTCCTCACTGAGCTCCTCACTGAGCTCCTCACTGTGCTCCTCACTGTGCTCCTCACTGAGCTCCTCACTGTGCTCCTCATTGTGCTCCTCACTGAGCTCCTTACTGAGCTCCTCACTGAGCTCCTCACTGTGCTCCTCACTGTGCTCCTCACTGAGCTCCTCACTGAGCTCCTCACTGTGCTCCTCACTGTGCTCCTCACTGAGCTCCTCACTGAGCTCCTCACTGAGCTCCTCACTGTGCTCCTCACTGTGCTCCTCACTGTGCTCCTCACTGAGCTCCTCACTGAGCTCCTCACTGTGCTCCTCACTGTCCTCCTCACTGAGCTCCTCACTGTGCTCCTCACTGTGCTCCTCACTGTGCTCCTCACTGAGCTCCTCACTGAGCTCCTCACTGAGCTCCTCACTGTGCTCCTCACTGTGCTCCTCACTGTGCTCCTCACTGAGCTCCTCACTGTGCTCCTCATTGTGCTCCTCACTGTGCTCCTCACTGAGCTCCTCACTGAGCTCCTCACTGTGCTCCTCACTGAGCTCCTCACTGTGCTCCTCACTGAGCTCCTCACTGTGCTCCTCACTGTGCTCCTCACTGAGCTCCTCACTGTGCTCCTCACTGAGCTCCTCACTGTGCTCCTCATTGTGCTCCTCACTGTGCTCCTCACTGAGCTCCTCACTGTGCTCCTCATTGTGCTCCTCACTGAGCTCCTTACTGAGCTCCTCACTGTGCTCCTCACTGTGCTCCTCACTGTGCTCCTCACTGAGCTCCTCACTGAGCTCCTCACTGTGCTCCTCACTGTGCTCCTCACTGAGCTCCTCACTGTGCTCCTCATTGTGCTCCTCACTGAGCTCCTTACTGAGCTCCTCACTGAGCTCCTCACTGTGCTCCTCACTGTGCTCCTCACTGAGCTCCTCACTGAGCTCCTCACTGTGCTCCTCACTGTGCTCCTCACTGAGCTCCTCACTGAGCTCCTCACTGTGCTCCTCACTGTGCTCCTCACTGTGCTCCTCACTGAGCTCCTCACTGAGCTCCTCACTGAGCTCCTCACTGTGCTCCTCACTGTGCTCCTCACTGTGCTCCTCACTGTGCTCCTCACTGTGCTCCTCACTGTGCTCCTCACTGTGCTCCTCACTGAGCTCCTCACTGAGCTCCTCACTGTGCTTCTCACTGAGCTTCTCACTGTGCTCCTCACTGTGCTCCTCACTGAGCTCCTCACTGAGCTCCTCACTGTGCTCCTCACTGTGCTCCTCACTGAGCTCCTCACTGAGCTCCTCACTGTGCTCCTCACTGTGCTCCTCCGTCTGCCTGATATGCATCAAATCTGCTGCACAAAAATGTCTTTCCTCCGCCCAGAGGGAAACAGTGACTGGGCAGATCCTCCTCAGCACAGTGTCATTCTCATTCACTGTCTTATGGAGTTGATTTAAACCCCAATTGAGTGATACATATGTCTTGGAACACTCTTATTGGTTGTCAGTCGAGAATATTACAGCTTAACCTATTATGCACAACTTTTAGGCATTTTAACACATTGTTTTCCCTTTTCATTGAACCACTGGAAGCTGTATTTGGAATGATTCATGTATATTTGAATAAACTTCATTCTCCTGCAGACGAGACACCATTTTGCTCTCCAATTTCCCGAAAACACACGCCCACTGCTCTGAACATAACGTATTTTCCGGACTATACATTTTTCATAGTTTTGGCCGGGGTTCAACTTATATTATATTATATTTAAACTTATATACTTATACTCCGGAGCGACTTATATGTGATATTATTTGTTATTTTCACACTTGCAACAGCATTTCACACTCCAGTGCGACTTATATATGTTTTTTTCTTCTCTATTATGCATTTTTTGGCTGGTGAGACTTATACTCCGGAAAATACGGTACTTCCTTCTGCAAGTTAACTCTCTTAAACGGTCGGATTCGTCAGCGTTGTGTGAACATTTTGGTACAGAGGAAAACAAGTCTGTGGCTCGCTATTGTGAACTGACCCTTTTTTTAAAATCTATTATTAAATCATTTTTGATCGAAAATACAACGTAATGATCCACCGGTGCCTTATATTTGAACTATATAGTAGATAGCGGACAAAAGCACAATGTGACTTCTTTAAAAAACTGCATAATACAAAGGTGTAAAGCATGAATTGAACCAGATGTCATGGACTATAACCTAACTAACACAAACTCCACTTACTCCCTGACACTGACAATAACTAATCCTGATAACCAAGTAGTATTAGTGTTAAATATTACTGTTAAAAGACGATCATTGTTGCAGTTTGTATCAGTCGAATGCCCTCATTAAAACAGTCATAATCAGAATGTTGCAGGGGAGTCGTGCCCCACAAAGTCACCTGAAAACAATCCTGATAAAGCCCTTCACAACAGTTCAGTACAAACCCCTGTCCGCGCTCCAGTCTGCTGTGGTGCCACGTGTTTTACAAAACGTCGTCGGCCTGTGTTTACTCCACTTCCGAGTGTTCTGCACCGGTTTTATCTGTAGTAAACAGAAAGACTCTTGTTTGGGATTCAGAATGGCGTGATGTTTGTATGTGCGCCGCGTCGGGTGTTTAGTCTGGCTTGTGTTACAGGTAGTTTGGATTGCAACCCAAAGGGACCATTGGTATTATGACTGCAATTTTATGACAGAGAATAAACTATGAAATGAGTTTAACAATCCTGTTGAAGTTATTAAAAAGTGGCTAAAGGGGAAAACAGATGTCTATTAGGAATGTAAATGGGAGACATGCTTCCTCTTAGACGTTATTGTGAGTTATTGTTGGATCACAGACCTGCTTGAATCCGAGATGTTGCATTTTATTGATATTCTCACAGAGGTTTTCCATTGCATTCTGGGGGAGCAAAACAATCGCTTTCTATTCCTGTTAAAAGGCCTCAGCAACATGCCAAGGATGACATTTACGTCAAGACCATCTCTTGTTTTGAATCAAACATAAATACTAATATGTACTGAAAAAAAAAGAAAAAAAAATCCAATCACATTGACACAGAGTCAAGTTGAGTGAAGTGTCCAAACATTACAGTGCTAATCAATACTAGTAACCATGAGGATCTAACTGCAAACCTTTCATGTTTACATTCACTTTCAGTTGAATTATAGTAGGTTTTCCTATTAAACTAGGTGAATATTGTTTGTATTTTTTAGTTTTTTTGCAATAAGTCGTTAAATGTGGGGAGTAATCCATATAAAGCAAGCAAAAGCATGAGAAGTAAAAGTAGTTTGAGTATGTATCCTTTAAAATGGAGCTAAAACAGTCTCCATTCATTCTCTTCATTGTTTTATACAAGCCTCTCCAGCACTGCCAACGTTTTATTGATGATTTTACTGAGATGCTTTCAGTCGTATGCACAGACTTTGATGGTTTGGTCATTACAGGTGATTTCAATATTCATGTTGAATTGTGACAGAAACGCTAAAGAGCTTGATTCTGTCCTTGAAACATTCAGTCTTACTCAGCATGTGAGAGGCCCCACCCACAGCAGAGTGGCCCCACCCACAGCAGAGAGGCCCCGCCCACAGCAGAGTGGCCCCACCCACAGCAGAGGCACACTCTAGATCTCATAATTACAAAGGGGGTAAATATTTCAAAAGTCAATGTGGTCGATGCTGCTCTGTCTGATCATTTCTGCGTCTTCTTTGACATGTCCGTTTTACCCAAACCTCTGGTTGGTCCTGCAGTTGTTCAGAGGAGACACATAAGTGATGGCACAGGTGCACTGTTTATGGAAATGATCAACTTTGAAAATGTCTCATGTTCTACTGTAAATGACTTGTTGAACTCTGTTACATCTAGTGTTTTGAATGTTCTGGACGCCATTGCCCCTATGAAGGCTAAAATGGTTAAAAATACTGAACTGACTGAAAGGATTTTTCTTTCCACTCTGCTCTTTTATTTCTTTAATTGTATTGTGATTTCTGTCATTTCTTTGTGATTTTAATGCATTTTTCCTGTTGCGTGTACTTTGAGTTGCAACATTTAAATCTCAAATCAAACTAATGTTGTCTTTATCTCATTGTTACATTATCAGTGTAAAAAAAAGAAGAAAATTAACAGTATTACGTTTTTCTTGCAACTAAATATTGACCTCTGCTCAGGCTACTGTTGCTTTTGTCCACTCCTGTTTTAACCAAGCTAGTCTTTCTTTCTTTCTTTCCGTAAGTCTGTGCTGCTGGTGACCACATGTTCTGCCCGTGTTTAGTCCAGTTTCTGCCTGTTTGTCTGTCTTTCTCCATCAGCACCTCCATCCTGCTTGTTCTGTGACTCTTGTTTATTGCTCCTTCTACTGTCGGGGTCAGGACTCCATTATTATGTTTGACCGTAGAACCAGCCATATCACTATTCTGTCATAAATCTGCTACATGTACGTTAGCATAACATCAACACATGTCCAGATATTTTCACACTCATGAAGACCACATTGCAATGGTTAACGTGCCCGCAGCCAACCGGTACTCAACAGGGTTTAATCGTAACTACTGCTTAACTCCCTCAACAAACGATAATTTGTTTTTCTCAGCTTAACGTTTTCATGCCGCTTCAGTCATTTCGAGTCAGTTGCAGATATGTTTGAGCGCATTGTTCTCCATGTCTAGTTTTGTGCAAGCGAGTTTGACAAACTGAAAAATCTAGGAACGATTGTCAGACGTGTGATTTGTTTTGCGTCTCAGACTTTTCACCTGCTTGTCTCCATGGGATGTTATTGCTTTCCCCATAATGTTCCATAGTATGCCATGAAACATGTCTATCCTGTGTTTACTTCTCAATTGCATCTATTCACCTTATTTCACCCTTATTTATGGGACTTATTTGTTATTCACCTGTTCACGCTCAGCCCTCCGCAGGCTTTGGGCCAGGCAAAAAGTTGTGACCGTTCTGGTGGCAAGCGCTGGCAGAGATTTTTGAAAATTTCCATATCTAAGCTTTATATTTTGCTACGATAGACTTTTTCAGCAGTAAAATACCATATTCTCACTGAGGAAGTTTTTTCACATTTTTAACTGAAATCTTTTGCTGCTTTTAACCCTGCACCTCTGAGAATGTGATAAACACACTCACCATGTCAAGATTCAAAAACAGTTTCATCCCCTCTGCCCTAATGACACGTAATCTGGACTAAGGGTGTCACGATATCACGTTTTAGTGTTACAATTAATTGTGAGAAAATAATAATGAGCATTCCTGATTAGCTCCCAGGAGCCACTTGGAGGGCGCTAAAGAGCCGCATGTAGCTCTGGAGCCTTCGGAGAATTTAATTGAATTGAATTACTGTTCCTCAAGTTTCTGAAAGACAAAATAAAGTAAATAAGTATGACAAAAAGTAATTTACATGTAGATTTATTTTTTGGACTAAAAGATTGAACAAAAAATACTTAATTTCACTTCTAAAATCATCACAATTATTATTTTTTGTTCTCAAGATTATATTGTGACATGAATAATCACAATTATCAATGAACCTTATAATCCCTAGTCTGGTCTAAATAGGCCTAAACTTTCTTGTTGTATTCTTTGTCTGTCTGTGTGAGATGACAGAGGTGCTGTATTCTGTTTTTTATTTCTCAATGGTAAAAACATGTATTCCTACTGTGAGTGTGCGCACCTCTCCACTGATCTGACCTGTAACTTTGCCTGATGGCGTCGCCTGCTTTTCTCTGTGGAGCTCGATACGTTTAATGTCAGACTGAGGAACATTCCAGGCAAAGTAATAGCAAACAAAGAACTGATAACATAGAAGCCCGGAGGTTAAGAATAAAGTCTGTTCAAGTTTAATCACCATTTGTTCCTGTCTGGTTCCATTAACTTTACATTCTATTGATTTAAACTTATGTCTGTCACGGAGCTCTCCCCAATTGGGCTCCACTCGTCCATTGCAGTAAAGGATGACTTCACTCCATGTGCCTTTTCACATTTATCTACTTGTGTTCGGACGTGTGGTCGAGGAAGAACTCCTGACCACTCTCACTCAAAGCTTTTAGACTTATCCCAAATAACTGATTAGTAACGCAAGTCAAATAAATCCACAATACTTATTTTTGACTTTATTTTCAAGAGTTTGAAATCTTTAATCACAAATCTGGTAGCTAGCAATTTGATTTGGGGTTTTAAAAATAAAGACAAAGCATCACACATTAAAACAATTAAAAATACATTTAATTAACAGACGCATGCTAGAAGTATGCAATCATTTATTAAGAATAAGTGAGCTTGTATACACACTGTCAAACGCCTTCTTTCACATGCTAACAATTTGTGAGATGCTTGATTGTGGCAAATGAGGGTGAAGAAAGGTGAGCACAAAGGAACACAACATTTTCAACTCTAAAGGAAGAGAAGAGAAGATAAGATAAGATAATCCTTTAATATCCACACAAATCCTCACTATAACATACATTATACAACATAAATGTGCTGTTGGTGCAGGTTTAGTGGCGAATCTGACATGGTTTTTAACAGCTCAAATCTTATACAGGACGTTTGAACCTGCGATGCCGGGGGTGACGGCTGTAAACAGATGCACATGTGTCTCCTTTTGTGTGGAGGATCAGTTAGAGAGCAGAGCACATGTGCAGGGATTCAAGAGCGACAAACCGTTTCCGCAAAAATCTGTATCGTTTTTTGCTTTATAGAATGTATTATGATGTAGGATTAAAACAGTATTAAGATTGTTTCACTGTTTGTTCTAGAGAGGGAAAAATGATCTGTTTTCGAATTATTTTTTGTGTGCATATAACAGAATATAACCGAAAACAGAATTACTTTATTGTAAGTTTGAAGCAGGTTTGAACTTGCGAGATCAAAACTGCCATGTCTTCCATTGATTTTAGGAAAGTAAACTGGAATACAGTTACTAACAAACAACAAACCGTATTCTGTGCATTTTACGTTTTACTTCCCAACATTGAGTTCTTAAGACACCACTCTTCCATTTATGTCATATACCACACAATTATACCATATAGCATAATTTCCATGAGGACCACATTCTTAACTCCCCTGTCATGACACGTCCTTGGTTCAACACACACATATTTAAACTTAATTGCTCCTAATAACGGTCAATGTCATTACATAGAGTTATTCAATTAACATCTTCTATTACCTAAAGGGCTAATTTAGTGGCAGGATGTTGCATTACCTTCTGACACTATCCATCAGCTGTTAAATGAGTATTTGCCTCAGTCCATTAATATTCTAATTAGCAGTTATATTAAGAGTTATCTGGCTTTTTCCACCCGTGACTGCTTTGAAGATTGTCTTGTACTGCTGACCTTCCATACGTGCTCAGGTCAAGGACGGCACAGTCATTATTAGCGACTGCAGGTGGACTTTTGTTCCTGCATATCTGTCATTCCATCCAAGGCAAGCCGCTGTGATAATGTGCCCCTTAATGTCCATTACGAGCACAGTCCGACTTCGTGTGTAACCATTAGATGTTCCCAAGAGAAACCAGAGTCACAAGATCAGTTCCAAATGTAAATACAGTGCTTCCCTTGGCAAAAACACGGCGCTCATGTGGTCATTTAGCAATCACATGTCCAGCCTAAATGTGTTTGGTTCAAAAACATAAGCCCGTCATTATGGAGACTGTGGGAACTGTTTATGCAGGGAAATGAATTAACGTGTAATAGGTCTGGAAATGAGTGATATGTATTTCAGTGTAACAGGAAGGGAATGTTAGTTCGAGAAATGTGACACATTTAAGATTGTATCGACAGCATGAAATAAAGAAGTAGATGTTTGTCAAGGCTCCGAACTGGATTTTGAAAGTAGGTAAGAAAAAGGGGTGGAAGATTCTTGTAAATTTGCCATGGAAATTTCATCTTGGGAATTTTGGGAGTTTAAAAAAAATGAAATAGTCAAAATGGTTAAAAACATCATAGTGTAGTCAGTCACAGACTTTTATATCACAATGTCTTACTATTTGAACAAATAAACAGCATTTTGAAAGGACTCTAACCCACTCATACTGGCACTAAATAACTAAAATGTCTTCCTCTTCGAGCTCTATTTGTCACATGGGACAATGGCCACATTTTAATGACGTGATTACTCTGTGATTGTGAAAGCACAAATATTAAAGTGTATTTGCATACATTCAGGTTGTTAGGAGTTTGAACATCACTCCTTGTTCAAATCAACCTTTAGAATTATTAATTCCCAGTTTATTCCTATTAATTTAATTCTCATAAAGTTTTGTTAATTCACATAAATTCACAACAATTAACATAGAGATTTTACAACTATTCAAACTGTACATAACATTGGTGATGTCTTATTGTGAATGAACATTTACAATAGTATAAAGAGTAAATAGAACTTACAAGTGCTTCATATCCACAAGAGGCTGCAATGTCTATAAAATTAATAAGAATGATTCTTATCTCAATTTCAATACATTTTCAAGTTCTCTACTCACTGGGAATCCATAGTGGTTTGACATAATACATTTTTATTTTATCATAAAAATCACAATGTTTTATATGAATCTTACAGATTGGAAGCCTGAAAATATATGTTTTATTTAAAAAGACATCACATGTTTTCTTCAACATCATAACATATTCAGAGTGTTGAGATTGAGTAATCCTGTACTCTCCTGTATTCTAAAGAGTTCAGACATGTTTTCTTGTCACCTACACTCTACCTCCCCCTCAACTCATACACAAGTTTTTTAATAAAAGAAATGAGCATAGCATTTTTTACAATCTGTTTGCTACAGTGAACGATGAAGGAGCGGGTCCAGAAGCAAAGAATCAATTCTGCAATCTTAAACAGGTAGTCAATGGACCTGTTGTTTGAGATGAATAGTACAGTTTACAATCAATAAACTTTATATTTTGTCACAAAAAAAAGAACAATCGTCTTCTTTCACTAGAATGTTTCTACTTTTACCTCCCGTTACAGCCCAAACATAACACGTCAAAGAGGACGGAGAGCTTCAAGGGCATGTGCTTGTCTTGTGCAAACACTTGGATATGGATTATGCGCTGAGGGTCTCCGATCTGCACACTGCCCTATTAGTATTGACCCCGCGAGTGGAAAACAAGGGCCCTCATGCACAGTATTGATGGGTCTGGGGCCGATCCGTGCTGCACATGCTTCCACATTGATTGTTTATTACAACTGCAAACCACGGCAAAAAGACTACATCCATCAATCGTTGCTAATGGTGCCAACGTATGAACTCAATCTAGGGTCTTGTGGGAGGAGACTGCGATAGAGCTGTGATCATTGCTTGTTACGGGGCCGATTTAAAAAAAAAAAAAAAAAAAAGAGGTAGGAGCTATATTAGGTAAAGTTTGACGAGATGGATTTTGAGAGGCATTTTGCCCCCGGAGCCGTTCCCGGGCCCCTTCACCCTTCAGGGCCGGTGCTGGATCAATGGCGGTGCTACATCACGGCGGAGCAAGAGTAATGCGCTGGTGTTGAAAAGCAGGCAGAAATCCTGGGGTGAGCTATGCATGTACACTAATGAGCTGCGCGGCCGTATGGTGGCGTGTTGATTAGCAGGGCTTTGTGGACATTGATTGGAAAATGGGTAAAAGGCCGGGCAAAGTGGCAATGCAAACAGTCAAATATGCTGCAACTTGGTTAATATAAAAATACAACTTTAGAATATATAGTCTATAAACCTTAATGGAGGAATATCATTATGTGGACTTTAAAGGACAAATATGATGCATTATTTGTAATACCTCTAACCTCTTGAATACATTACTTTACTGTTTCAGAACAACAAAATTCCATATGCTTTTCCCCTGCTAGAAACTGACCTTTATGTCTCATCTACTGGCTACAGAGGTAATGACATAGGTGAGATAAACAAATCCTAGGTTGCCGCCAACATGCTAATGTGAGCATGCAGTTTTAATGATTGTGATTTGACGTCAGGTTATGATTTATGCATTTGAAAACAGAGCAGAAGATCTCAGAACCATGTAATTGGTGGAATATGACATCAAACGTCGGGGAAATTCAGAATGTTTGGACATGTTTTTGATGAGGAAACAATGTTAAGATTATTGAATCTACTATTTACTACTAATTAATCTATATTTTGTTGTCAATACATTCCTGGTGGTACACGGACATGACGGTAGTGTTGACTCTAAACATTCTGATTTGATTCCTGTTGCAAGAAGACAATTTCAGTCTAGTGGGGAAGAGCAAAAGACAGAGCAGTTTCAGACAACAGCTCCTCCCGTAGGGCAGGACTAATCTAGCTGAGAGAAATATCAAGACTAGCTTCTCAATCCAGTACCTTCAGATTGAAATGACTTCTACATAGTATTCTCATTTTCAAAAACTTTGTCCTGATGACTACCTTTGAAACTTTTTCTACCATGGATCACTCCTGGACAAACGGATCACACCAACCTAACGTTTTAGTCATCATTTTTGACATCCCTCGGTTATAAGATAAGATATTCCTTTATTGTCCACACATGGGGAAATTTCATTGTTGCAACGCAAGTAGATACAGAGGAAAAGGACAGGTAACATATAGGAAGTTTAAAAAACACTCTTAATAGAAGAACTCTCATAAACAATACTCTTATAAACAAAAACTCCTATAGACAGAACCTCTCATTTCTTAATAAGGAATGGAGGGGGAAAATAAAGATAAAGATAAAATAAAAACAGCTAGCGTAAGACAAAATAATACTAATAATAATGGTAAAATAAACACTCTATTTACATAAGTTATATGCACATGAATGTGACATTATTGCGTGTGGTTATACTTATTTAGTCTATTTTATCTACATTTATGCCCTCCATTTTGTAGTTTCTTGGTTGGAACTACTGTGGCACTGGCGTACTCCTACTTTACACCTGGTTTAGCCACAGTTCTGGTCTGGAATAGTCCTTTTGTGTACCTGGATTACCTCTGCAGCTACTTGGAAACAGCTTGTTAGGAAACCACTTCAGTTTGAGAGCCACTGGCCCATAGTCTGTAAAATGAAATGCATTTTGTTCAGTCCGGTTTATGGTGGTCACAAATATGAACAAAAATGGCGTTTTGCTTGTGGTTGATTATGGAATTGTATTGTGTTGTACTCCATACCACAGACCTTCATAACTTGGTCCAGACTCCTCGACATATCAATAAGCACAATGTGAAATAATGCTTTCAATTCCAAGTTTTAGTTCACCACCAACAGAACAAATAACTGTGGCATTGTTGATGTACAAAATCCTTCTTTGTGGAACTGTCCAGCACAGCATAGATTGTCCCTAGACTTGAGTGTTCCATGGACCACATTAAACAGTGGCTTTATCCCCACATTGGCACCAAAACAAGTTCAAGGGCTTTTTACCTCTTGTGGCCCAAGCTTCTGAATGACCTCCAAATAATGATTAAACTTTATTCTGTTGGAATGAATGCAAATCCAGGGCATAGAAATGGGAATTATTCACAGCTGTTTTAGCTCCAGAACATTTTGGCTCCCGTCTGGAAGCCGGGTAGCAAAAGATGTCCTGAGTGCTAATGATAACAAATGCTAGCAGCCTGCATATGTTTGGACTGAGCTAATGAAGATTTGTCAAGAGAACCCGATATGTCAGATATGTCTAAATGACAAATCCCTTGTGACTCCAGCAAATGTGATGCACTGACGGCACGGATCCATTTGTTAACAGCAATGATACAACATTGTTTTGACCTCAAGGGACATCTTCATAAACTAATTGATGTGCCAGTGCTTGAAGGTGGATCACTTTTCTGCTCGTTTCCATGGAGATGCTATTGTGTTGCCTTGAATGTTCTGCAGTTCGACATTAAACATTAATCAGGTGACACCACCAGGTCCACTTACAGGTCAGGTCAGTGGAGAGTTCACACCACTCTCACTAAGAATGCATGTTTTATGTATTTTTGAACAATAAAATTATCTAATTGGAGAAAAGCAAGATATGTTTATGGTGACAAAAGGTTCCCGATCCTCCACCAGAAAGTGACATACAGTATATCTTTACACATACATTACTTGAGGAAATGAAACACCTCCCATATTGTTTGTGATGTAAATACTGAGAAGATTCTTGGCAGAAGATAAAGATCGAATCATCTTTGTTCGGAAGAGTCTGAGGAACAAGGCATTGAAGGCATGAAGGCCTTACCGGTATATGTATTAAATATCCAATATCAGGATATTGATATAGATATATCTAAAGCTTTACGAAAGGTAATGCATAAACCATTTATTTTCATAAATCTGAAGTTGAGTCAACACCCAGGATATTGTAATTAAAACACACATTCTCGCCTGTGACTAGAATAGACTTTAAACCTTCAAATAGTAAATAGGAGTGTATAGAAAGGAAAGGCAATTCCTCTTCAATTACAGCATAGAAAAAAATCTTGTTGCTTGTTTCCACTGGATCCATTTGGAGCGGATCAGTACGGTCCAAAAGTGTTGCCACGGTCTTAAGAGAACCACACTGGCCCGTTTAAGGGGTTCGAAGTGGACCGAGCGAGGCACTATAGCTTCCAAAGGGGCCAGCGAGATGATTGGACAAGAAAGTGTAGGGTCTCAAACTACATGTATTCAGTTTATGATTAAGGGAGATTTCTTAGCAGAAACGAGACAAGACGGGGCACCAGGGTTAAACCCAAAGAGCTAAGATACGGTCCTTAATCGCGCTCGTTAAAAAGGTCTGAAGGGTGTTTCACGATTCAGGGACTTACACATAGTCTAATCAAACAAACAATAGTCAATAACTCTTTCGTGTAGTTTATTTATCAAAAGGGTAATCAAAACACCGGAGCAGAAATGTGCACAGGTAAATCACAGGTGATGTTATATCAGATTTAACAGCAGATTTCATGCAGATAATGTTAAACCAGGGTTTTGCCTTTGATAACCAAACGTGTCTATGCTAATCTATGTCAAAAAGAGGGAAAGTGGGAAGCTAAAGGGAGGAGGAACAGCTGAGCTCTACCCAAACCACGCCACAAAAGGAACCGCACTCTGAACTCGGCTTAAGGTTCTGTAGAGACTCGGTCCGGCTGGTCCTTGTTCGCGGACGAGGTCCGTAGCGAGGCGTCGCGTGGAGCGGTGTGGCGGCGAAGGTTCGTGAAGCGGGCGGCGGCCGTGGAGCTGTGTGCTGGCCGTGGAGCTGTGTGCTGGCCTTGGAGCTGTGTGCTGGCCTTGGAGCGGTGTGCTGCGCCGGGGAGCGGTGTGCTGCGCCGGGGAGCGGTGTGCTGGCCGGAGCGAGGAAGGCAGCGGCGGCTGTGAGGTCCTTGGCAACGGAGGCGATGTCCGGTTGTTCCTTAGCGGTAGAACGCTTTAGCGGCGTGTTAGATCCTCACGAGGCCTTTACTCAGATGAGAACGTAGCGCTGATCCACGTAAACGGCGTAGATTACTTCAAAAAAAGAAAAGAAACGTAGTAGCAAAGAAAGTCTCTGTCCGGTTTAGCGCTTAAGCTTAGTTCCAGGTAGTTCCAGGTGGTTTCAGAGTCCAGGGCTGGCATGGCCTTGTCAACCACGTGACGGACGGATTTTGTTGAGACAAAGGAAAAGTGAAAGGCTCGTCCGTGGAGACGGCTCCCAAGAGAGAAGAGAAGAGAAGAGAAGAGGAAGAGCAAGAGAGCGTTTCTAGCTTGGAGCGTCCTTTTGATACCTGCCCGCAGGGCATGCTGGGAGCGAAAGGGGCGGGCGCTACAGCGAAAAGTTCCTGGCCGAGAAAATAAAACTCGAGTAACGTAAATAATAATGGCAAAAACATTGAACCCTGTTTTAACATTTACACGTTAAACACTTTTGGCAGTTTGTGCACATTATTTCTTGAGGTAGACACATTTTACATCTTCTTTCACCTGTGATGGGCACTCGATTTAAAGCATTTGGAATATAAAACCTTAACAGTGGAAAAATACGTAACACAAGGTGAAACATGCGATGTAGGGAGTTGATTCGGACAAACATTCATGGCATAATCACATAAAACATAGTTTTCATCGGGGCGTCCTCCTGTAAGACTGTGGAGAGAAGATCTGTTATCACAAAAAAAGTCACAGCGGCTCCCTGCGGTGAGGGAGACAGGGAGAACGAAAAACCCCCCAATGTTCAAAGAGAGATTTTCTGTTATCTGGCCGTGGAATGTCCATCTCCATTCCCCTACAAAAGAATACAGATTCAGGTGGAAACAGTATAAAGATAATCATTTCTCACCAACCTAATAAAACTAACCCACTTATATGTTGAACTAACATGAGATAAGATAAGATAATCCTTCAATATCCACACAAGGGGAACTTTCGCTGTTACAACGCAATAGCTAGCACAAGACTAGGTAATAGGTAATACTATTAGCAGGTAAGTAAACAGAGTAGAAAAAGCTTCAGTTGTAGTCATCTGGACTCAGTTAGAAAAAATAGACGTTTCGACTCTCATCCAAGAGTCATTGTCAATAAAAGAATTTAGATCGAGAACTCCGATATTAATACTGTTCTGTGGTAAGACCCGCCCATTGGGCGGCTCCTTCCTGAAGTAGCAAGAGTTGCTACTTTTTTTTTTCTAACTGAGTCCAGATGACTACAACTGAAGCTTTTTCTACTATGGAACACGCCTGGACGAATGAGGGATTACACCGACATATTTCCAAGAATTTTGGGCCTAAAACCTTGGATTTAGTTCGGGAACTCGAATCTGTAGCCAGGAAACTAGCAGACAACAGGAATCACTTGAGGTTCAATCTTAGATGCAGACAGAACAACATGATCCCGAAGAGCCTGCAGATCAAATCACCGGTCAGAGGACACAGAGCAGAGAAGATTTGGAGAAGGAGCCTTATGCAGATGCTCAGTGAAAGGATCCAGGAAAACAACGTCAGAATTGATAAATTGAAAGACAGAACAGGAACTTTACAGGAGAAATTAACCAGCATACTCCCTGAAGAAGCTTTCAAAAGAGTGCTGGATTTTACACAGACAGCACAAGAAGCACAGCACAAGAAGAGCAAGGAACGCCAAATCAAGAAGTTCAACATTCTTTTGAACAAAAAGAATGCAGTTGAGGTCGAGCTAGACATTAGGACTGAGACAGACAAATTAGCGACCAGCAAAAACAATTGGATTAAGAACCTATCAGTTCGTGTTCTGACACAGGCAGAAAAGGAGGTGCTCTCTAAAGGGCTCAACTTTTCTGTCACCTCTAAACACATCCCTACAGAGGACTACATCACAGCCACTGAAACGGCAATTAGAAACAACAAAATGACTGAATCGGAGGCTGCAGACCTGAGGTTACGTGTCACAGCGACCCTGAAGAGTGCCAAACCACCTCCTTCAAATATCACATCTGAAGAGAGAAAAGCACTTTCAGCACTGGAAAAAGATCATAGCATCAACATCCTCCCAGCAGACAAGGGACGTTGCACTGTGATTCTCAACGCAGCTGATTACGAAGCCAAAGTCCACACCCTCCTCGAAGACACGACCACATACGAACGCTTGAAAAGAGATCCGACCAGTGGCTCCAAGAAGAAAGTGATAGACTGTTTACAAAGGCTGGAAAAAGAGGAAGCGATAGACCGGCCTCTGTATTACAGACTGTATCCTGGTGAAGCCATGCCTTGCATTTATGGCCTCCCAAAAATACACAAAAAGGATGTTCCACTCAGACCCATAGTGTGCAGCACAGATTCCATCACTTACAATGTGGCCAAGCATTTAACAACTATATTGGCTCCGCTTGTGGGGAATTCGGAACATCATGTGGAAAACACGCACAACTTTGTGGATAAAGTGAAACATCTCCAACTGGACCTAGATGACCTCATGGTTTCATATGATGTTGTGTCCTTGTTCACCTGCATCCCGACCTCTGATGCAGTAGCAGCGGTGAGGATCAGACTGCAGGAAGACACCACCCTACAGGAAAGGACCAAACTGACACCTGAACACATATGTAAACTGTTGGACATCTGTCTGAACACCACTTACTTTCAATTCCGGGGACAATTTTACAGACAGATTCATGGCTGTGCCATGGGCTCGCCCGTCTCTCCCATAGTGGCCAACCTGTACATGGAGCACTTTAAGGCACTGGCCTCATTCTCAGGCATAGCCCCAAAACTGTGGCTCCGCTATGTCGATGATACTTTTGTAACAATCAAGAAACAAGAGCTGGAAACCTTCTCTGATCACATCAATGCTGTGGACCCACATATCAGGTTTACAAGAGAAGACGCTAAGGAGAATCGCTTGGCCTTTCTTGATTGTTCCACGATCAGAGGAGAGGACGGTAAACTCCAAATAGAAGTATATAGGAAACCTACACACACGGACCAGTATCTGCTCTTTGGTTCCAACCACCCACTACAGCACAAGCTGGGGGTGATCAGAACCTTACAACACAGAGCTCAAGGTGTGCCCACCAGCTCAGAGGACAAGAAGAAAGAGGAAAAACATGTCCGAAATGCCCTCTCAGCCTGTGGTTACCCCGCTTGGGCCCTCAACAGAGTGAAGAGAACCAAGAAGTAGGACAAAAGGGAAACTGAACAGAGAAGGAAGGGTGTTTCTATCCCTTATGTCTCTGGCCTGTCGGAAAAACTGCAGAGAATTTTTAGACAACACGAAGTCCCTGTTTATTTTAAACCAGGAAACACTTTAAGACAAAAAACTGGTTCATCCTAAGGACAAGTTGCCGACTCAAAAACAGAGCAATGTAGTTTACTCGATCCAATGCAGTGAAGAAAGCTGTAAAGAACGTTACATAGGTGAGACGAAACAGCCTCTACACAAGAGGCTCTATCAGCACAGAAGAAATACAAGTTCAGGACCACAGAGTGCCGTGCATCTCCATCTTGAAGCCTCTAATCACTCGTTTGAAGACGGTGAGGTGAAGGTTTTAAGCAAGGAGAAAAGATGGTTTGAAAGAGGAGTCAAGGAAGCTATTTTTGTTAAAAAAGAAAGACCTTCTTTAAACAGAAATGGAGGGCTAAGATTCAATCTTCCTGTTATTTATAATGGGATACTGAACCCCTGGAAAGGTAGAGGACCAGGACAAGGACATTTAGATGCTAATCAGGTACTCAGGGTGGTTGAGCCAGGGTCTCACAAAGACAAAGAGGATTCTAATAGCCCATTAAGATTCTGAATAGGCTAGCTCGGTAGATACAAGGGGGGAGTTTCTGTTGAAACAAACAACTCTTGCTACTTCAGGAAGGCGCCGCCCAATGGGCGGGTCTTACCACAGAACAGTATTAATATCGGAGTTCTCGATCTAAATTCTTTTATTGACAATGATTCTTGGATGAGAGTCGAAACGTCTATTTTTTCTAACTGAGTCCAGATGACTACAACTGAAGCTTTTTCTACTATGGAACACGCCTGGACGAATGAGGGATTACACCGAAGTAAGTAAACAGAATAAAAACAAAATAGAACACTCTTATATACAGGTATTGCACATGGTTACATCAGTATTGCACATGTTCAGGACTAACAGTGTTTGTTATAAAGTCTGACAGCAGCAGAAGGAAAGACCTGCCAAACCTTTCCTTCACACAGCGAGGGTGGATCAGTCTCTCACTGAAGCTGCTCTCCAGAGTGGACAGAGTGTCCTGCAGGGGGCGACACTCATGGTCCAGCATAGATGTGAATCTAGCCAGAACCCTTCTGTCCCCCACCTCCTGCACCGAGTCCAGAGCGCAGCCCAGGACGGAGCTGGACTTCTGGATGACTTTGTCCAGCTTCTCCCTCTCTGTGATGCTGTGAAGCAAAACACAGCTAGCGCATTGTAGCAAAAGCTGTTTCATCCGTTTCTCGATGCGCACACAAACATTTTTATACTTTTAGTGCATGATTCAGCTAATATTAATCCAATGCAAAACAGAAAGTGTACATACCTAGGGGTAAAGAAAAGTGAAATAAATGCAGAAAAAGTTGATAATAAACTTTAGTGTATCAGGTGAAGGTAATGCAACAAGCAAGTTCAAATACAAGGGGAAGGCTCCGGGGTCAGAACAAAATTGTTTCCTGTTCTTTTTTGTGATTGACCTATGATTAAAAAGTAGAATTTAGGTACAATTTACATTTTACTCATGGAGGAAATATTTGTCATATTTGGGTGGTCAGAAGCTCGTGTAGGAGAGCCCCCACACGCCCCGCTAGGTCCAGAGCATGAAAATGCATTCGCCCATTCAACGAACCGTGCCAAAGCGCTCCAGGCATCACTGCTTTTCTGCTCGTCTCCATGGAGATCTTATTGTTTTGCCTGGACTCTTCCACAGCATGGGATTAAACTCATTTACTCATTTACTCAATTACAGGTGTATGTAGTGAAAAAAATACCGTACATTGAGCAGAAGGTTCAAATCAACTAAGATCTGACTTGTAACTCAGCGGAATCAGCTGCTCGTCCATGTAGAGAAATACGTTTAATAGCATACTATATAACATTACAGGCAAAGCAATAGAATCCTCATGGAAATAAACAGGTGGCAGACCACCCACTAGACAAAGTTACGTTGTGTGCCATTTGGGACTGTTAATCTTGAACTGTTAATAAAAAAGTACAGAAAATGCTCTTCTCTTCCTACAATTTTCCTCTTCAGTCCCTCAAAAGTCAAAGTTGTGGATCGTGACGTCCTCCTGTGCTTGCTCCGCTCTCCCATTCGAGCCGGTGGGCTGCTCATCCTGCTTTAAAAGACATTGGGAGAAGCTCCTTTACCAACTTTCATGTAACTGTTTAAGTATCAGCGCTTGCATCACGCCACGTCACCGACAGAGGAAACAGTGATGCTATTGTACTGCGCGTCTCTCTTTGCTCCAGTCACATCTTTGACAAGTTAACCTCTTTAATTAAGAGTACTTAGCTGTGTGGGCCCGGACGGAGCAGGAAGCGATTGTTGAGACCCTGCCAAGCTGGATTGGGTTTCTCGGCGGTCTGTGCTTCCAAGCCAAAGCTGAATGGGAGGCTGGCTTGTCAGCAGATGCCGTGCTCAGGGATCAGTGTCTTTCTGCAGGGTTACAAGCGGCCTTTCCCCCCCAAGACAAGAGAGAGAGAGAAAAAAACGCCGGGTGTAATGGAGGAACACGCATGAAGGGAACTTGTACAGAGAGATCTCCACTCTGATGTTGAAACCAGATATTTGACGTAGTCTGTCAGTGTGTTTCTGGACCAGTGAGCATGTCAGGACTGCTTTGTCTTCAGATGTGCTCTATATATCAGGGAAAGTGTGCATTTTTGTTAGACTTATAATGAAACTGTTAAAGTTCTCAAATGATACAACATCGACGTTTGGTTTCCCACACAAAAATAGACTTTATACATATATTTAGTCTACCAGCCTGTTTCACCAACTCAGGAGGTGTACCTTCTTCTCTTCTTCTACGAGGGAGAAGAGCATGGAGAGTATTCAGCAATTTGTCAAAGTCTCACAATGTTGAGCCTGAGATAAGTGCTGCTGCTCAGACCTCTCGACTGCCGGACAGCACAGAGCGATTGTTGTTAACCATATTTTACCTGCTTCACTTGGGTTCATTCCTCTGCTGGACATAATGGCGTTTTTGGTTATCCGAAATGTTATCTGTTTTATTTTTTATATACTGTACCTGTAATGTTAAGCTTCAAACTATAAGCACCAATGCAAAGTTGATCAATTGTATTCAAAAGCAGAACAAAGAGCGGGAGCAAAGTGAGATTGAAACCTCCTTAGCACACTTAGCACAGCCTGTCAGAGACTTTCTGCCCTGGTGAGCATGTCAGCGCTGCTTTGTCCTTTGCTGGGAGACCATCAGTTGTGCGCTACATCAAAATCTTCTGAAGCGGGTCGGATCAGAGGGAATTGGATCCGAAATTGTTCATCTTCAACAACAGTTCAGAAAACTTCCTGAGAAATGTTGCATTGAGGGTGCAAAGTACTATTTTAACTGCAAAATGAATGTAATGCAGTATTATTCTTTTTTTTAATTGTTGATTACATTTTGTATGACATTTTATTTGAGTATCCTTTATCTTGGAGTAATAATACTTTTACTTCCATTTATTATTGTATTATTGTATTATTATTTCATTATTAGGCCCGAGCGCCACAAGCTGGCGAGAGGCCTATTAGTCTCATAAGGCCGTGCGAAGCACGGCTGCGAAAGTGCGCACGTAGTGCGCACGAAATCGAGCGCGAAGCGCTCGCCCACTTCCAAACACTCACTAACGCACTCCTCCACTCATGCACGCCCCGTGCATACTAATTAGTTGTAGGAAAATGGAACATTACCGTTGTAAACGGGCGAAGCCCGTGCAAAAGTTCGCACTAAACGAGCACTTTACATGGGGATGACGACCGCTTCGCGGTCGTCATCCCCATATAAAGCACTCATTTGCCCTAAGTAGCTCACGAATACGTTCCCCATCTCTTGCATGTTCCGTGCATATAAGCATGTAATGCAAAAATTGAACATTATTACTGTATAGAGGGCCAAAAACACAAAGTGGGCGGAGCCCACTCAAAATTATCGAAAGTACCCGTCAGTGACCAGGGACCCACACCATAAGGTAGGAAAGCGCGAGCGCTTTCCGAAAATGTATAGTTTATGATATTTAGGCCCGAGCCCCAGCAGGGGGAGGGCCTATTGCTCCCGCAACGCTGCCGAAGGCAGCGTTGCAACTGTCTGACCAAACATGCGGGCGCAGCCCGCATGTTTGGTACCCCGTCGCCCCTGGCAAGTACAGTGAACTAGCCCATGCCGAAGGCATGGATCATGCATACTTACTCCTGCTATGACAGAAATAGTCAACAATTAGTGAATGGGCGTAGCCCATTCACTAATTGTTGACAACAGCAGCGCGAAGCGCTGCATTCCTCCAAAAACCCTCCTGGCATCGTCCCGTATGCGAGAATCCATGCCGCAGGCATGGGCCATGCTTGTATTTGCTCAAATCAATGGAAGTCTATGGGGAGTGGGCGGGGCATCCCGACGGAATAGGGAGTGACGAGCGCGTAAGCGCTCGTAATGATAATTCCACCCCATGGCGGCATCGGGAAGGCTTAGAGCTTTCAAACGATGTATCATTTGTTGTTATAGTAAAAACGGCTATATTGTTTTTGCTAAAAATATTATTATTATTATTATTTTTCTTGTTCTTCTTCAGCGCTTTGATCTCTAATTTGACCCCCTGAACATGCTCAAAAACTCACCAAACTTTGCCCAAAATTCAGAATCGGTGAAAAATTTTATTTTTTCTGGGCCATTTTTTTTTTCGTTAAAAAATGGCGCGACAGCGCCACCGACAAAAGTCAAAATACATTGCGCCTATGGGAGACGCCCCGAGGTCAACTTTGGCGTAAAGCTACGAAATTCGGGACACGCATTCCTCTCGTGAGGATAAACAAAAAAAAACATTGTGGCCACGCCCCCAAACTTACCCTATGGCCGCCATCTTCCTTTGAAAATGAAAACAAGCTGAGTTAGCCATTTTGTTTACGTCAAACTTTGACGAACTCCTCCTAGGGCGTTTTGCCCACCGACTTCAAAATCGGCGTACGTCCTCTGGACAAGTGGGGCATCTAAAGTTATTCAATTTTTTGAGATACCTTTTACGGTCTGTGTGCGGCGCAGCCGCAAAGTTGGACAACTTATTTTGGAATATTGCAGGTCTAAAAATTGCTCCCATTTGATCAAAACCAGTCCGATTAGGACCAAATTTGAATCAGTTGTTAAACTTTCTAGTTTGGACCAGTTTAGGCTGACAAAATTGAAATGGCAGTGATAGCGCCCCCTACAGAGTGACCTTTAAATTAACATTGAAGGTCAAAAATTAGTTTTACCAAAATTGTCTAAACTTTACCCAAAATTCTATTTTGCCGTCCCGATCACAAAAGCCAATCACAAAAATGCCTAAATTTTTACGCCGTAGTCGTAGCGATGACAGAAACCTCCCATGTTATCCCTATGGGAAAACCACAAAATCTCTCAAATTACCACATTTTTATGTTTTACACTTTAACGAAGTCCTCCTAGTGCGTTTTGCCCACCAACCTCAAAATCGGTGTACGTCCTCTAGACAAGTGGTGTATCTAAAGTTATCCAAATTTTAAGGATGACTTTTACGGTCTCTGTGCGATGGAGCCGCAAACGTTTCCCAGAATTCTGACTATTTGGCCTTCAGAGTGGCCTATAAACAATAGAGTTTTTCCAAATGACATGATATTTTGCACACAATTCTAATTTGCCATCCCGATCATAAAAGTATGAGAGCCAAAGTCATATTTTGTACGGCGTAACCGTAGCGATGACAGAAACATCCCATGTTATCCTTATGGGAAAATCGTAGAATCGCTCAAATCACCACATTTTTACGCTTCACACTTTAACGAACTCCTCCTAGGGCGATTGCCCGATCAAGCTCATATTTGGGGAAAATCATCTACACAAACGGGGCATCAAAAGTTATCCATATTTTGATTTTAAGTGGTACGGTCTCTGTGCCGTGGAGCTGCAAATATACTGTCACAAATGGGAAAAACGCCAAATCCTTGAAATGTTCACATTTACGCTTCACACTTTAACAAACTCCTCCGTGGGCAATAGCTCGATCAAGCTTTACTTTGGGAAAAATCATCTACACAAGCGGGGCATCAAAAGGTATCCATATTTTTATTCCAAGTGCTACGGTCTCTGTGCGGCGGCGCAGCAAATTTGACTGACACTTGTGTTCATTTGCACTGGATTGGCCATGTCCAATTCAAGACACAATAAGGGCGCCATCTTTATCAAGTCAAAAGCGCAGAGTCGGAGGGCCGGCGGCCCGCGAGGGCCGTTGGATGCCGCTTGCGGCTTTAATTGAAAATTGTTTTCGCATCGGAATATTCTTCTTCTTCTTCTTCTTTTCGGGACCAACCCCCCTATTTTTCACCCAGTGAACATTGACAAAAAGTCACAAAAATGTACACACCTCTAAAAATCGTGCCTCCTTACATTCTGGCTATCTCCCTTTTCTAAAATTTTAAAAAATTGGCGTGTCAGCGCCCTCAAATGTACCAAAAATGCATTAAGATAGAAAATGACCCAAAAAAAATCTTATCGTAGAATCATGAAATTTGGCGCAGAGGTAGATGGTGACAAGAGAAGTAAAAAATATTACTACGGCAACGCCGTCCGCCCAACCAAATGTTGGCCATATTGGTTCAAAAATGGCTAATTATGACTTGGGAGTTTTTCCAAACGTCTTACTTTTACAAACTCCTCCCAGGGCGTTGGCCCTAAAAAGCTGAAATTTGGTGAAAATGCTACTGAGGAGTGGGACATCAAAAGTTATCCAAATTACATTGATACCTCTCACGGTCTCTGAGTAGCTAGAATTTCAGAAATCTCCCAAATTTAACATTTCTGCCGTTTGCGCAGATAAAGTCCGAATTGCGTCAAATTAGAATCAGTTGTTAAACTCTTTGCCCTAAACCTACTTGAAGTGAAATAAATTAATTTGGCGCCACAGCGCCCCCTACAGATTTTATATGGAGGTGTTTAGTTTTGCGAAATTATATGAAACTTGACACACAACTCAATTTTAGCATCCCCATCAAAAAAGTCAATGAGACCCATGTCAAAAGACCCATGAGACCCATGACCAAAACCTCCCATGTTATTCCAATGGGGAAATCGCCAGAACATGTTTACACTTTAGACTTTCATGAACTCCTCTTAGGGCGTTAGCCCTATTAACCTGAAATTTGGTGAGACTCATCTTTAGGTGTGGACCATCAAAAGATATCCACATTTTTATTCAAAGAGTCACGGTGTCTGTGTGGCAAAGCCGCACATTTTGTCAAGAATTCTAAATAAAATAGCTTTTTGATGGTAAAACAAAGGGGAGAAGATGTGACAGCGTCACAGATTCAGCAGTAGGCGTAATAAAAGGACAATTGGGGCGCGTTAGCGCCCCCTCCTCTTGCGGCGGCGTGGCGGCGGCGTGGCGAGGGCCGATCATTGCCGCTTGCGGCTATATTTATTATTTATTGTTGATTTCATTTTTCATGACATTTTATTTGAGTATCCTTTGTCTTAATAGTAAGTAATAATACTTTGACTTCCATTTACTTTCAAGTCGACCCACATTTTACATTTACATAGTAAATTACAGCTTTTAGGGAAAATACAGCCCACTAATCTGTTTTGAATTTGGAATCACGCATAATTCCCACATAATGAATCACCATTTTAAGTCTTTACTTCCTGCCATTATTGAAACCAGGCTGCTGTATTTGCACGGTAATTCCAGCCAGCCTCTAACCCTAAATGACTACATGCGTACATCATGTGGCTGCCCCGCACTGCATTTGCTTCTTGTGGAGATCCAAAGTAAGACGCCTCCATTTTGACCCATATCCACCGTTTGCTGTGTGCTTGTGGCAGACTGGAATGTAGTGAGGGGACATGCTCACTGTTTATTGGTCTGTTCCACATACAATTACACTTTCCAGCCAATTACACCCAAGTCACAGCAAAAAAGACATAAAATACATAAGCAGATTAGTGAAAAAACCCACACAACATGGTTCATAGATGTAATATGTGGTTGTATGTGGGATGCATAATACAGTACATGCAAGCGTTCCTCTATTATTAAAATGATTCGCAACTTGTTTTGTATTTTTTTAAAGCACGTATTTTAACATGAGCTTTTATGTACAAGCCATAAGTTAATTCAACCAAAACAGATTAGAATACATTAATGTTAAAGGTTTGAACTGTATAAACAAGAAAAGAAAGCAGAAGAAGAAAAAAAAAAACTTTCAATTTGCAAACAATATTTTGGATTAGCCTTTTTTCCTACATAAAGCACATTTTCCAAAGTCTAAATGTCAAAAAACTACCTTAAAAGCCAACCTTTCAAATCACCATCAAAGTGCATAGATGTGACTTATCCTATGTCCTTCCATTATCTCCTCGCGGTGCCTTCTTCTTTACCTTAGCATGGGCTGAATGGAATCTGGCCGTGCTCTCCGCGTATCACTATCGCCTCGCACACCCAGATCCAGTTTCCCTGTCATGAACTAACATACAGAACCGGGTCTCCAGAAGTTCAAAGTTCTTGGGTGTCCTCTGGGAGTTACTTGAGCGAAAGGCACGGACCTATTTTGGGCCAAATTACTCGAAATGACTTTAAAATTACACCCTGCTATGTCTAGGGGCGCCCCATGCTCCTTTTTATGGTAATAGCCTCCATTAAACGCGAGGAGTTAAACAAGTTTGGTCAAATCATTTTGTCTGCGTCTTAAAGGGAAAAGTACGCAGAGGGCTGAGCTTTTCAAAGTCGCACCTGTAGATGTCGCCTAAGTGTTTCCGGAATGGCATTCTTGAGGGGATTCCGTGAGTAACTGGGCCTAATTGGCTCTTTGCTTTGAACTGGGGATCAATCTTTGCCATATGAGCTGTGGTTGTTTTAGTTGAAGGGAAAATTGAGTGGGGTGGCAACCTCATTTCCCAACGTTACCACAAGGTTCAACAGTCTGGTCAGTGCCCGTTTGTATATGCCTGTGTTGTGTCCTTCACTACACTCATGTTTCCTTATGTCTATTTGGGTTGCGTGTCCCGGGCCAACCACGATGCTCACCTTTCGGAGCTGTAGAGGCTAAAGGTGATGGTGTTGTTGACCCTGTAAATTATAACCTGACTACAGGCGGTCTGCTGCATATACTATCAAACTTCAAAGCAAATGATACACTTAACTGAGCTGACACAATTCACTGCCATCATCTAAAACAGAATCTTTTTTGTTGGATTCTACTTAGTACTATTACATTTCATGTTTTTAGTGACGTTTTTATTTAATTTGACGGAATTATTTACATAGAGCAATACTAAATGTTTCTTTAAGGTTAGGGCATAATGTACTTTGTTAATCCCATATGTTATATTTTGAGAACAGTTCTTTACGGTTAAGGCATAATGTACTTTGTTAATCCCATGTTATATTTTGAGAACAGTTCTTTACGGTTAAGGCATAATGTACTTTGTTAATCCCATGTTATATTTTGAGAATAGTTCTTTACGGTTAAGGCATAATGTACTTTGTTAATCCCATATGTTATATTTTGAGAACAGTTCTTTACAGTTAAGGCATAATGTACTTTGTTAATCCCATATGTTATATTTTGAGAACAGTTCTTTACAGTTAAGGCATAATGTACTTTGTTAATCCCATATGTTATATTTTGAGAACAGTTCTTTACGGTTAAGGCATAATGTACTTTGTTAATCCCACATATAGCACCAGATGGAGAGCCAGGCTTAGGTAGGATCACGTTAGTTGGAAGATTTTACCTACTAGTTCCAGCCACTCAGAGCATCTCAGATACTGTGCCTCTTCCATGAATGTCTTGTCCTTTACATTATCAACCACCATAACCCACAAATAGATAATATTTTGATTTCAATGTTTGACAAAAAAAATGGCATGTGAGGTCTTACATGAACTGCCTTCTACACGGGCAGGATTATCCATGGCCTGGGACCCAGATTCCACACAACAACATGCCTCAAGTCAAACTCACACAGTACCATCCAATCAGATGTTTATTTCAGAGACGTACGTGAAACTGAGGAGACGATCGGTCATTGATCATTTGGAATGTTTTGTGCCTCACTCGTTTTTCAGGCCTCATGAGATATTTTTGGACTTTCTTTTTTCCTCGTAAGCAATGTTTATTTTAATGTGGATTAGTATTAAAAAATACAGGGATATTATTCTGGACATTCCTGGCCAGACCTTATTTTTATTTTGGCTTTAAATGTGGCTTGATGTTAACTAGTAACAAGACCTTTACCTTTTATTTGACTTATTGTGATTAAATGTTGTTCTAATATTTAAAAAAACAACAACAACCAAAACATATAAAACATAAGACAAGACCAGAAAGCAACAGACTAAAGCAAAATGAACACAAGTAACACAGAACATCCACAGAAACAAAATCACGACAAACAAAACCCAAAATAGTGGCCCAACCCAGTCTAAAACTTGCACTTGCCATGAAACGGTGAAGTATTTCAGAATGAGAAGTGTTGAAGTTCGAGCAGCTTGTGTTCAGAGTCAGAGCACCTCATTAATGCTCTGACCTTGTGAAGCTTTACTAAATGTTTTGTCATTTCAACTGAATTCAAAGTTACATAAGCTGTAAAATTATCTTGCAATAGATTGTTTTTATAAAATATGAATACAGGCTTGATGTGTTTTCACCTTTTTACATTCTTATTTCAGGTTTTTATTGTATCTGAACTGAACACTGTTTTTGAAAGACAAGACGTTTCGAATCTTTATCTGAATTATGAACATGAATATTCACCCTAAAAACACTGCAAATACCCCGTGCGGGCTGATACAACACACACGTGCGTTTGTTTATTAGCGCGACGGATCGCGTCGCACCTCTCGTCTCCCGTAGTCGAGTTCCGAGTCGAACTGTCTTTCTCATTCTTCATTTTGTCCCGTACACTGAGGGAACTATATTATTATAAATCAATGCGCTTAGACACGCGGAAACGTGGCACGAGCCGCACGCGGCTGCAGGTGAGCAGTAGGTGCATTTCATGATTGATACGTGGCAGGACTAATCGGCAGACCACGCCACGAGGAAATAAGACTCAGATTTGGGCCAAAACAATCAACCTTTCAACCTCCATTCAACCTTTAAACAAACCATTGATAATTATTGTATTATCTTCACTACTATAACTATAAAAGAAGAATGTATTGCATAAACATTGCATATGTTTTTTCTCATTAGTTTGGTAAAACATGAGCATTAGATAGTAATGTTGCGTTTGATTGTTCTCAGAGGTTGGAAGGTTTGTCGGAAAAAGTATAATGATACATAAAATGTATGGACTAAAATGACTCAAATCAGACACTAAGCAGCATGATACTATGAAAAACAACTATCAAAGTAAGGCAAGGCAAGGCAAGTTTATTTGTAGAGCACATTTCATACACAAGGCAATTCAACGTGCTTCACACAAAAGTATTTAATAGAGAACTTATTTAAAAGTCCAGCTCTCTATTCTTCTTCTTCTGTTACTTCTAATGGCGGTTAGCAGCCAACTAAAAAGATCTATATCACCATAGAACGTTGACTTCACAAAGACGTCACAAAGCATGTACAGTAGGTGGCGGTAATGGGTCCTCGCCCAATCCAGTAGATGCACGGCTGCCATGCAATGACAACAATGGAAGTATTAAAGCCTAAAGAATGAAGCTTAGAGAATGAAGCTGTACGGCTTGCCAAACACCAAAGAAGGAGAGGAAGATGAAGAAGAGTCCGCTCTGGAATAAAGCCGGTCGGAATCGGAAGAATGAAGTCTAAAGAAAAGAATAAAGTCTAAAGAATAAAGTCTGGCGGTAATGTAACACTTGGATACCGACCGCCATAAAACACCAAAGAAGAAGAATCTAAAAGAAGGAAGTCTAAAGAATAAAGTCTAAAGTCTAAGACGTACAACTACAGTAGGTGGCGGTAATGTAACACTTGGATACCAACCGCCATAAAACACCAAAGAAGAAGAAGAACCACCAAAAAGAAAGAAACAGTTACTGTGTAACTAATTTAAAATGGAAAACAACAGGATCCCTGTTAACCGAGCTCCCATCCACTGTCATCTGCAGTTTGCAGAACAGGCCGGAGATGGGAACTTTATTGATCATGTCTTCCAACCACTGCACATTTTTGGACCTGGTGGAGATGTCATTCCCCCGGTTTATCGTATCCCTGGTTCTCCACAATTCCACATTCAGCAAGAGGAGGTGGACAACTGTTTTTTAGACTCCGACCCTGAGGAGGACCAAATAGAGGAAACTGATGAAGACCTGGAGGAGGACCAAGAAGAGGAGACTGATGAAGACCTGGAGGAGGACCAAGAGGAGGAGACTGACCAAGTCCCGGTGGAGAACAACAGGTTTATACACTCAAGAGTGTTTCTACCCCTGGATTTTGTTGTCCATGGTCCTCTACCAATCCCTGTCCAGGAGGAGGAGGTGGACTACTGGTTTTTAGTCTCCGACTCTGAGGAGGACCAAGAGGGGGAGACTGACAAAAGCCTGCTGAAGAACCACAGGAATATAGACTCTGACTCTGAGGAGGACCAAGAGGAGGAGACTGACGAAGACCTGCTGATGAACAACTTTTTTAAACTGTCATACTCTGAAGGGGACGTGGTAGTGAACAACTGTTTTTAGACTCCATCTATTGAGGAGGACCAAGAGGAAGAGAATGACGAAAACCCGGTGGAAACAACAGGATTATACACTTGTGAATGTTTCTACCCCCGGTTCCTGTTGTCCCTGCGCCTCCACCAATCCCTGTCCAGGAAGAGGATGTAGACCACTGGTTTTTAGACTCCGACTCTGAGGAGGACAATGACGAGGACGCTCACAAGGCCCAGTGGAGAACAATAGGTCTTTACTCTCAAGAGTGTTTCTTCCCCCAGCTTTTGTTGTCCCTGCGCCTCCACCAATCCCCATTTAGGACCTGAAAGTGGACTACTGACGAACACCAAGAAGAAGAAGCTCCACCTCCTGACCCACCTGCACCTGAGATTCCTGTTTGCCTCAACATGCAAGCTAACACCAGAAGAAGAGAAGAAGGGAGGACAATGGGATGAAGATAACATTTAGAAAATGGAGAGAGAGGCAGTGTTTCCACGCCGACCACACTGCACCCTCCAGTCCTCGTGCCCTCACTTTTAGTTTCTTCCTTGTCTTCATCGTGAAGACGAGGAAGAAACTAAACGTGAGAAGAGACGGCGTGTGGACAAGGACTCAAATGATGAAGAGGAGCCACAGATCCAACGCTGGATTGTGTGGGACAGATTTGGTAACTTGTTGGGTTATATTTTCAACACAGAATTCGGTTTTGAACCACATTTTGTGTTGAATATTTAAAATAGAAAACCTGGCTTATACCAGCAATTACTTGTTCAAACCATCTTTTAAATAAATACATATATTTAGAAGGGGGTTAAAACAAATGATTGCGGGCATAAGGTGTCCATATATTTCACAACAGTGTTTGTCATTTGGAAAGCCAGAAACATAAATTATATACAAATATTGTTTAGGGCTACAATTAAGAAGTAAATTCAGATGTAAAGGAATACGTTTCTATATGAGCTTTCAATTAATTAGCAGTGTCATGTAACGTACCTGTCTGCACTGACCTTGGCTGGAACAGGCGTTTGAATACACATCACCAGCACATTACAACACTGGAACAGTCTTCTGAAGATGTGAGACATGTTCAAATCCAAGCTAAAAATAGTTTTGTTTATGACTGAAAGGATTTTATTGCACTCTATTTCATGTCTTTATCCGTTTAGTGATTTTATTTTTTTCCTGTTGAGTGTGTATTTGCTGTACAAATAAACTTGCCTTGCCTTAATATACACTAAAGAACAATATCTGGAAAATGTTGGTGTTTTTTGAAAATTTACTATAAGAAATAGGTCCATATTTTACCATAGTACAATAATGTATCATGTATTTTATCAAACCCAAAAGTGTTGAGTATACTTTGACAATTGAGAGAGTCAAACGCAGTATGTTTTATTGGTTAAATTACTGTATAGAAATACACGAAGCGGCTATGATGACACAAACTACAAATGATCCAATCAGAAAAACACAAAGAGAACCAGCAGCAGACAATAATGCATTACTAACTACAAGGCGAGCTCTTGATTGTATTTTCTACCATATTCTGTGTAGAAAAGCGGTATGTTACAGATTTATGGAGACCCACAGTGGGGTTGCGGGTTTGGCTTTCCATGTCTGGGAGCTATAATGCTGACAACATGGCAAGAAAATCTGGGCAACTAAAAAGAAGGACATTCCTGATTCAGATGCAACTTTAAAAAGCAGCTGCACCTAGAGTCATACGGATGAAGTACACTACACTGATTATTAAGCCGTTTTGGAGGTTTTCTAGAATCATAATAATCTAAAAGGAGTAGTACACCACATGAGTAAAATGCTGGGCACCTCTTCTCTCAAATATCCCTGTATAATTCAAAGAAAATCCAATACCGTGTCTCACAAAGATCATCCAAAGATTCCTCTGTTTGGATGCAAGACAGATATATACTTTTCTCTGTCCATCTCACCCATTGGAACATGTGGTGACGTTGAACCAATGATACAGACTTATTGTAAAGAACAGGAAGAGAGTCTTGGCCGGTACAGGCTTTAATTTCACCTGCCAGTTTGTATTTTCTAAATGAACTGCAACCGGAGTTTATAGTGGCAGGTGTGTTCGTCATACTGTATATTCTTATCTGAACGGTAAATAGCTTGTTGTGTCGTTACAGAAAATTAGTTGTGGGCCACAATTGGCTGACAAAGTGGCAATCGAGGTCTAAAACGGTGCTTGGTGTGTGTTTTTGTTTCTCATCAGCACAATTACGCTCATTTATTTGCTTGCCTCTTTTGCTAAGCAGCCATTTTCTTTCAGTCGGCCAATTTCATCTGTGTGTGAGTATGCCATCTCCCCGGCTCTAATAAATAGCGCGGAGAACAAAACCCATTCAATATTACGTTTCTTTTGCTTTGGAAGGTCAGTGTAATGCAAGAGGGACAGCACTGCTCTCTTATTGTTGAGGCACAAATGCTGAATATTCAATACTGTCGGATGAAGGGGACTGAACAGCTCGCTACTCTCAGCTAAAATCCAGAGTCATATTTATTTTTTACAACAATAGGAGATACAGGTTTGTTTATGTAATTCTTCAGAGTACTATAGTAGCCATGAGTGGAGTGGTAAAAGTGCAAATCTCATTAGTTTTGGTCCTTGTGGTGAATGTTTATCAAAGTTTGACTTCAATTGGCACAAGTGGCAGTTAAAGAAGAAAAAAATCTGAATCAAATTGTAGCATTGTTTGTTTTAATCGTGCCATGATGCACTGCGATTCTTAAATGTCACTCTACACATCGTATATATGTCTCGACCCTCGAGATTTGCGCTGAAAAACTAAATTAAAACGGCTCCGTATCGTCAATAAGCAATATTTGAGGGTCAGGGACAATCTTTTATTTTATCGGCAAAAGCTTCCATTGTAATACCTCAGAACTATCCAGAACTCAGATAGAACCTTAAGGGACGGCTAAGGGGGGACCGTGTCAGTAAGTCCCTTGTGCTGAAAATTGGCTAATTTTATTTGTTTTGCCAAAAACCAAAAATAAAATACAGTTTTTACAACCACACTGAATAATAATGCACTACTGCATAACACTATGAATATACAGAGCTTTTCTTTCTCAGAAACATCACCCTTGTCCTCAAACTGAACAACAACATGTTGTTTACTTCTCTGAGCCACCTGTCCAGAGCTGGGACGCTGCTGACACTCACTTGTTACTGAGAGTGAATCCCACACATCTGTCCCTGTCCTGTCGCTGTGCCTTTGTTTGATTGGCTCTGAGTGTGAATGAGGTCTTGTGAGGTACGGCAGGTGGACTTCAAGCTGGGATAGGCCTGGTTATCAGAGCATCATTGTTCTCCTCTGTCTGAGAAGATCAACTGCAGCTCCTTCACCAAATCCAAATGAAAAGTGTATCCCTCACTTGCTGTCCATGTCAGGCCGTCAGGGATATAATCCAGAAGTTTTCAGTCCATCGTTCAGAGTTCATTCATTCTGTGCTTCATCAGCTCCGAGTGTCATAAACTCTTTGACAATAGTGTTAGCCTGGTTCTTTTTAGATGCACTTGAGGATGTTTTAGGACAACAGCCTGTCAATCAACTGTGAATGGAGAATCTGATTGGTCCGCGCTAACACAGGGTCTTAAACTTGTCGTTTGCAGGTCAAAGAATGAGTGCCCTCCAAACCTCCAAAACAACACAAGAGTTAGCACAGTTTTATGTACTCCAGAGAGTACTCTTCATTATTTACGACATGTTTGATAGAATTAAACCTTTAAATTATTTATTTTATGCGTTTGATGCATTTAAATATATAATATAATATTTAACATGTACATTCTCTCTGCTAGATGATTTGATCAAGTTGAGCAAATTTTAATACAAATTAAAATGACAATTTGACCCTTCTTGAACAGTTTTAGAATGATCTAAAACTTGTATAGGACCACATGGTATGATAAAGAAAGTAGTAGTCAATCTTGAGTCTTAAGAATCATGTTATCTTTAGCTTTTTCTTTGACACGATACTCTTCCAGCATAAGGAGTTGTGTTTTGTGTCTTTTAAACATGTCAAAGTAATGTGATTATGCACTTCAGGAAAAGCTTCTCTTGGTTCACTTGAAAGCTAACAGCCATTTTTTAAAAACATAATTTAGTGTTAACAAAAGCCTGAACAATCCAACATATTAAAAATAGAGGACTTAATCAATGGTTAAGTAGTGCAGTGATGTAAAACAGTCATTCTCGGATCAGATAGAAACTAAACCTGCATGCTATACTAAAAAAGGCTAACATTAAAAAAACAAATCACTGCATGTCACTTGAACTGCTTGTTGTGACGTTTTATTTAGTTGGAGAGAAGGTGGGATTGGTCACATCTTGGGCTTTCTCTCTCTTTACCATGAGTCCTCCAGCTAATGGCTAGATTTCTTCACCAGATACATCGTCCAGCATTTCAAACCACACAGAACCTCCTGCCTTGGTTGCTGAACATTTTCTTTTCGTTTGAGTTGAATTGTGTTGTTGTTGTTTGAAAATCCACTTTGCTCTTTTGTCTCAGTAACTGGTGTATATTCGAGACTTGTCCCCTCTCTCTTGTTTTCACATGGGATCCTGTTACTATATTTATTTCTCACTGAAGGATTCCTCTAGGAAGGCCTAATTACAGACCATTCTACATCTCCAAATATATATGTCCACGTCTCCAGCCCAAAACAGTCTCCTGCTTTGTTGCTTATGCTTATTTTAATAATCACGATATAGGGTTGCTATGCAAACTCAAACACATTATTAAATCAAAATGTCAAATAAAAATAACCTATTTCGGATTTCTACCAATCATACATGCTAGAAAATGTTTCAAAGTCAGTCATTAATAACACTCATGAATATTCGATATTCAGAAGTCTTCAGACACGATATTTTAACCTTCATTGGGTTGATAATGTATGTAAAAAGTCTCACTGTACAATAGGTCGTTGAGACTCTTGGCAACTCTTCTCTGCTCTGCTGTTGTCCCTCTGTCACAAGCCTGGCACACACTGACGTCCATCTGTGCCCCTGACCAGACACATGCCCCCTGAACCCACTGCGACCCCTCCGTGACCTCTCCCTGACCCTTCATGGCTCTTGGACACATTTTAGCAACAACTTTATCCAACTGTTCAGGTCGCAGTGTAGGGTCTCTTCAAAAGTCCACATTTGAGAGGTATTTCGTTGTCACTGCTGTGTTTCTATGTATTTACTGTGTAAGACTGTAGCTCCCTGAACAGGACTCTGCTGTTTCTGTGTCATTGGGCAAGACATCTGAACCACCTTTATGAATGTGGTGTGGTTTAACATTGAACACGTATGCGGCAACTTTAAAATGTATTCATTGTCCATCAAAATTATTTTTATTTGTTTAACTTTACTGTCTTTTAAGGGGAATATTACCCATCCTTCAGCCAGTGCCCGGCCTCCACGTCTTGGCTGAGAGTACCAAGCTGGAGGAGCACGTTTGGAGTTGTGAATTATGATATTGCCATTTTTGAGCTATTACTAAACTACCATCTTCATCCGCACCCCCGTCCACCCCTGTCTAAAACATTTCTAACTACTGTTGAGGTGGGTCTAATCACTTCTACAGGCGCGCTCTGCTAGCACACAAAAGGTAGCTGTACACAGTAATTATAGCTGGGATGATAGATTGGTCTGCGCCTTTGACTGACAGACAGGATATGGGCTAAGGTTACTCAGTCCAACCCCTTCGAGACCAGCCTGAAGAAGCACAGAACCAGGCCGAGAGAGGCCAAAACAGCTGGACGTTCTGTACAAAACAGGGACACGAGATGCCCCAGCCTCACATAGTAGGTGTACGATTCAGTAGGAAAATAGACTGAAATAAAGGCATTCTTATCTTATTATACTAAATACTCAGGCAGGCCAAGGTGCACACACAGTTTTCAACACGTTTTTCAACACCTAGACACAACTATCCCACAACCACTGCTGTCCACTCCACACTTTCAAGTGAAACCTCACTGGCAATTTTAAGACATTAAAAACTGTTCGTTCAAATGATTCGAGTGAGATGCTCCGCTCGGTAAAATGGTCACATTTATATAGCGCTTTTCTACCGTCAAGGAACCAGTCACCCATTCACACACACATTCAAACACCAGATGTACGCAGAGTTGGGTTGTGAAGTGTCTTGCCCAAGGACACAACAGCAGTATACACATGAACCGCCGAGCTTTGCATCAGAAGACGAGCGCTCTACCACTGAGCTACCGCCGCCCAACATTGGTTCAGCTTACATCATACATCATACAGGTACGATCATTTACCCACCAATGTTTTTTAATGAATCATACACTGCAGAAGATTTGTGATCCAATGCAACAAACCTCATGAAAACTGATTAAGGCTGAGTATGTCTTTTAGCCGCCACAATATTGCTTGTCTAGTCGAGACATCTGCTCCCGGGACGTCCACGTCGGCCGTCGGGTCCAAAATATTTGCATTCAAAGTGCTTGTTGTTTGCCATAACCGTATGAGATGATACAGGATGTGAAATTTGTTGTGAAAACACATGCCCAGAAAGTGCTTAATCAATTGTTCGAAATACACACTGTAATATACATGAACTCTGTTTACTTATTCTATATTGATGAACAAAATGTCTCAATAAATAGCTTATATTAGTTGGCTGACTCTGTTACCTCCTTAATTAATACAATCAAAACTTGGAATGTCAACATTTAATGAAACCCCTTCAATCACTTTTTGACATATCAGAAAATGACATTATGTGGTTAGATGCTTGAATATAGTAACACTGGCTACAGCTTCAGCCAGCAATAATAAGACAATCTTTGAAGCTGAATATCTCCCTTGCTTTCCCTGGTTCCCTTGACCTTTCTGATGGTGTAAATCAATCGTTAATCTGACACTTTTGAACGTGTTTCTGATATAGGTTCCACTGCACATAGATAACACTGACATCACACTTCAGTCTCACACCCCAGTCACTGTTGCTCCTCCACAGTTTATCTTCACTTCTCACACGTCGTGTCATTCATCCTGTTCTCCGTGAGCCTCCATCGATTATCACAAATCCTCAGCATCAGCCGACCAGTCTGTGCATGTTTCAGGACGACATAACTAACACAAACTGCTCGTCTTTGAAAATAAATCCCATTATTGGTCCAAATGAAAGGTCCAAAGCCCAGTTGAATGCTTCTTCTCTTCTCGTGTTTATCCTAAACTTAAAAGTGTACCACAGATGAAGCGAGCCCACCAACAAACTTTTAATGCAAGGAAAATGAAACGCCATCTAGTGGAGCCTCCAGTCATTTCACTGGAGAAAACGCTTCTGAACAATTACAAACACTCATAATCTGACTGGACACTTCAGGGTTTTGTCTGTGCCATTTGTTATCCTAAATCCATGTTTCATAGAAATATAGCCTTAAAGTTATGGTGTTTCATCTTATTTTATGCAATCTAGAAATAAATAAAGTATGTTTTATGTTGCTCTGATAGTTTGGGCTTTTGTCTGGTTCAGAGGTTTCAAGTTAATTTAATATTTATGATTATTTATTTGTGAATATGAGGTTATGTTTTGTAAAGACTGATCAAGGCAGGTTGTTCAGGGGCAGGTTGTTCAGGGGCAGGTTGTTCAGGGGCAGGGTGTTCTGTGGCAGGTAGTTGAGGGGCAGGTTGTTCTGTGGCAGGTAGTTCAGGGGAAGGTAGTTCAGGGGCAGGTAGTTCAGGGGCAGGGTGTTCTGTGGCAGGTAGTTGAGGGGCAGGTTGTTCTGTGGCAGGTAGTTCAGGGGAAGGTAGTTCAGGGGCAGGTAGTTCAGGGGCAGGTAGTTCAGGGGCAGGTAGTTCAGGGGCAGGTAGTTCAGGGGCAGGTAGTTCAGGGGCAGGGTGTTCTGTGGCAGGTAGTTGAGGGGCAGGTTGTTCAGGGGCAGGTAGTTCAGGGGCAGGGTGTTCTGTGTGCCCCTGCTGTCAGGAGAACGTCTGAACCTCTGATTTTGATGGTGATAGTTTGAGCTTTACTCTGGTTCAGCTGTGATGACTTCGTTGCTTTCTAATTTCATTTTACATATGATAATTTCTCCTTGAATATTATGTTTGTTTCTTTTGTAGTAACTGAGTTCTGATGAGTAGCTCTGAGGGTGCTGATAGCAGTTGTGAACACAGAACTGTCCTCCAGAACCATGAACTGTCTCTGTGTAAGTTTGAGCTGCTCCTTTCTCACACGCATGTTATTCTCGGAGCAGAGCCCAGGTTTATTTATCTTGGGGAACGAGGCTAACATTTATTCTTCTTCTCAAATTCACTTACTCGGGACACATTTGTAACTTGGAGACACCGTGTACTTTTTTCTACACCGTATCTCCCTTTAGGCAGCCTTTTAATTTTGGGCCAGAGTTGGACTCGCTCATTCATGACAGAAGAATGGAGTCGTTATGTAAGTAACCAGAGACACATTATCGGGCCGGTCTGTGAAAACTCTTTTGTGGTTCACTTGTCCAAAGAGCATTTAACGGCATTTTCTTTTGGAGCAATCTTTTATTAGAGCTCTGCAGATGGGCCAAACACAGGATGGGACTCTGCGGGAGTGTACGGAGCGCCTGGGCGGGGGGGTCGTGAGCGAACGGGTCAAAGGTCAGGCCTGCAGATGGGAACAATGTGGACTACACCTGCAGCACACGGCAGACTGCACACAAGCCCATCTCTGTCAGGCTGAAGACTGCACGAGAAAGCAATGACAGGAGTTAGAAGAGAGAAGAGACGACATGGTGAGTTTGAGCGACTTTTAGAGCTGGAACTATCAATGACTTCTGTGTCGTGTCATGTGAGCGTCCATATGTGAGTTCAGATGTACAAGCTTTACATAGACTATTATTGTTACTTAAAACCATATTGACACACAAAACACATCATTTCATATCATCATTTTGTCCTTTAAAAATGTACAAATTGTTCTGTAGGATTGACAGATTCTTTAGTGACATCTGCACCTAAAACATTATTTAAATAAAATTAAATGAGCACATTTCAAGCTTTTTAAGTGATTATCGTCCAATTAAATCACGATCACAATTTTTTTGTTTTAAATTGTGTGGCCTTCATTTTCTTTATCTGATATTTACTATTCTTCATATATTGATAAGCTTTTAAGAAATCAAACGTTATTGTTGTAAATGCACTGTGTATGTTAATGTGACGTAAACAGATAGAAAAAGCACTTTACGTCGATAAGAACTTTTTTTGTATATATTTTGAATTTAAAGGTACATTATGTAACTTTCTGGTGGTGAAAAGTCTGCATGAGTTTATGGAAATAGAAAGTTAAACCCATGCTCCATGCAGATACAGTAGACACAGTAAGTTAGATGCCATTCTGTCGAATATTATATATCATAGCTAAGGGAACAGCATCTCTGTGGAAACAAGAAGGAAGAGGTTCATCTCGGCCATATCGTTTTAAATTTTGAGTTAATTTTGTAGCGCTGCAGAGAGATGTAGAGATTTTTGAATAAGTTAGCTTTGAAAAACAATTATATGGTGACCTGAGTAACCACATTTATCAATTAAGTAAATCATCTTTACATTATTTATTAAACTCGCAATTCAACGTGTTGTTCTTTGACATCTATGAATGTATTTTTTTAGTTCTTCTGATATTTTGATCTCAAATTTTCTTTGCTAGGACAAGAAAACATAAAAAAAAAAAAAAAAGTCTACAATGTCCCACTGTTTATTTTTGAAGCAAACATCAGTGCCATACAGTCAGTATATAAACACGTTCCGATCACTCAGCAGGTCCATCATAACAGCTCCGAGCCTGGACTCCACTTGACCTCAGAGAAGTTCTTTTGGGGTCTGGCACCAGCATGTTCTCAGACGAGGTGGGGCTCAGGATCTCCGGATCTCCAGCAGCACATGTGCCTGCAGCCTGGGAACTCCCTCATGATGTACTGCAGGATCAAAACTAAACAGCGAGTACACGGAGGAGTGACGTAATGGCTGACCTGAGAGAGAACAGTGAGCCCCAGTTAAAATGGGGCAGTTGTGACAGCGAAAAAATTCTCTTAATGAGATTAGCATAATTCATACAAGTGATGATGCACATGAGGCGTGGTCTCCTGCCTTTGATTTAAATAATGTCACATTTTCAGGAGGGATTTTGTGTGAGATTAACAGTTTTTGAATGAAAACCAGACTGTTTTTAGATACAAATTAGGTTCACAAAATCTGGACTATTGGGGGCACAAACTAAATTTACAAAGAAAATAAAATAGTTTTACATATATACATAGCTGTCTATAAGCCGCAGGTGTCCATGTTGTAATATAAGATACTTACACAGAAAGCTGGTACACAGTAGTGATGCGTGATGTGGCGCCCTGTCTATCTTTACGTTTAGACGGTCTAAATTCAGTTCCTCATTAGACTCATTTCTCAGTGACTATGAGTTGGATTGTAATAAAACACGCAGCATTTTTAAGTTCACTACTGCCCCTCTGTTCTTGATTTCTCTGTGAGAGCTGATTGACCCGTGTCTGTGTCTTCATCCACGTCTGGCTCTGCTCCTGCGCTTGTACTTAGCGAGTGAGTAAGAAAGATAGTTTCCTGCTGGAGCGCCCATAGATGTCAGCAGCCCTCAACAATCTATAAATCATTCTATAGGCCGCAGGGTTCAAAGCGTGTGAAAAAAGTAGAGGCTTATAGTCCGAATTTTACGGTAAACTCATCGCCCTTCAGCCAATCACACCTTTAAGTTTGAGTAAAAAAACTAACCCGCTTTATTTTGTTTCTGCTGACAGAGAAGACAAAAAACTTTGTGACAGTTTATGTTTCATGTGGAATGGCTCTAATTAAAAAGACAAACTCAAAACAGGTCAAAACTTAAGCATTTTGACGGTTAAAAGACATTTTACCTGCGAACAGCTTAAAATGTCGTGACGTCATGTGATCACAACCTATAATAAAACTCCATTACATGTACAAAAATGCATCTGCTTTTTGATGAACTACTCCTGTTGTGTTCTGTTTTTACAGAGACTGTCTCTTACACTGGTGGCTCGTTGCTGTGCCGCGCTGAATCTGCATTTTTTTAATCTGTAAAACAAATGGATTTCCCCAGATTTCATTTTTGTGCAGCTCGACTTCACACAGAGACGTTCCTGCTGCCTCTTTAACAGTTCGTGACGACGTTGGGGACGGCTTGTTATTCTAGGCTCATTGTAATTTGGCGTCTGTTCCGTCGTTCAGTCGATTCTGCATCAAACTGCACGACTTGAAGAATGCACAGGGATCTATGGAAAGGTCATTGGATATTACTTCTCATTTTGAGCAATAATGTGTTTTTAATTGTTTGATGTTTTATTTATTTTTTTTATGTGCCTGAGCAGAATATAATATGGAAGGTACAAGACAAAATTATTTTTAAGTTTTCGCTGATACAAAAAAAAAAAAAAAAAATCCACTGTATAATGATTGAGGAGCATTATGAATGTATTTTGGGATGGCAACATCATGAAATATCACATATTACAAGTTTAGAGTTCAGTTTTTATCACTTGCCTTTTGAGACGCTCACACAATACTACTTATTTGATATATGATTTCTCAAAACATATATTTTATTACTATTTTCATGTTTATTAACATAAATGTACTCATGTTTGCTCTGAATAGAGTTAGGTTTCATTGTTCATAATTATTTTGATGATTCTACAACATAATGGTACATTCACTAGCAGGGATCACGCCACAATGGAGTATGAAAGAATATTTATTGATAATAACGACGATGAAGCTCGGCGATGGAGCTCGGCGATGGAGCTCGGCGATGGAGCTCGACGATGGAGCTCGGCGATGGAGCTCCACGATGGAGATCGACGATGGAGATCGACGATGTAGCGACGATGTAGCGACGATCGAGCAGGAGAGTTGGCTGGGTAGAGACTCAGGATGGGGGCTCTGTCTCGGATAATCAGCCCAGCCGATTCAGAACCCCCTCTCCATAGAAGGTGATGTGTTAAGGTGAAGATGGGGTGGGAGGGTGGGTTCGAGAGAGCTGAGACGACAAGATATGCTGTGAATAGGCCTGATAAATAGGGCTTCTGGGTAATTAGAGGTGTGGTTAGACAGTGGGGCGTGTTTACTAGTGGAGTGGAAGTTGAGGCGTGGTCCCGCTCCTGAACCTCAGTTAGCGATTAACATCTCCAACTCCATCTATGTCACTTTCCTGTCTTGTTGCATTGCATGAAATGTTCCACAGTGTCTTATAAAACATATATATCATGCATTTCTTCAATTGTTGGTGCTTTTATTGCTCAGTGGTAAACGAACATTCTTACTTTTGTATCTTGTGATATGGGTGTCACTAAAGCCCACTAAAGGATTCTGGGCTGGTTCAATACAAACTCAACTCTGGGCTGTTCATTGTTTTTATGCTAATACGTACAAAGATATGATATTCTACAGAGATATTCCACCTACATATTCTGACTTCTCTGCACTTGATTTCAACCTCTGAATTCTCTATTTTAAAAATGCCTTTCACGGCTTCATTTCTCTTGCTGATAACACAACCGCCGTCTGCACTGCCTTGATTGGAAAAGGTGTTTGACGACCTGTCAGCGGCGCCGTGCATGTTTCCCACACAATGACATGATATGAGGTGATAAAGCATAATGTCTGATTTTAAATAAAACACCAGCAACTTAAGTGTTCTTTTATTGAGGAATTATTACAATTGTCTGGGGGCTATGCACAGCTCGTCAATAGTAATAAGTGTTGATGGTGCCGTAAAAGGGTTAGATTCCAATGACATTTGCATAATTGTGAGGCTCTTTCATATCACATTTCCAAGGATGGGATGGGTAATAAAGTATTCTGTTACATTTATTGAAGGAAGTAACTTAAGAATTCACACTTCTAGAAAGTTTCGGTGGCAGAGCTTAGCGATTTAGAATTTTCATGGCAAATCATATTGACATTATAATGGTTCACATTTAGGATATGGTTAAGATCAGTGTTTATTAATGGATTTGGAACATTTGCAACAAAATGCCAAACTTTGAACTGCTTTCTTATAAGAAATTCACTGTTAGTTTGAGTAAGTTTTCAAATATTTGTATGCATTGAAAGTGTGACAGAGCCGTTACTCCCTGTTACTAAGGACACTGTGATGCGTGTTTGTCCTCTCCATTGCCACATGCAGGACTGTGCGCTTCCACATATATTATACCGCAGCCGACACACATCAGGGACACAAAAAGTTTAAGTTATTCCTACCTTTTTTTTCTTTTTATTGTTTCCTGGTCCATTACATATTGTCCTTTCTTATCCTCCTTCAGCGTGAGTGAGGGCGACCGGAACACTCAAAGAGAAGACACTCATTCGTCTTCACTTTGGGACCATAAACACTGTAGATATAGATAGAGCTTTTTGTTTCTGACTTGGCCATTGTATCTAGGAAACCACAACAAACATTAAAAAATAAATCAGATCAGTTTATACAAGTTTTTTGTTTTTGTCATTGAGATTAAGGCTTTTACACAGTTTCTTTCTCTCTGCCGTTGGACTCATGAACACTTCTTAAACACCGTCACTTTAACCATAATTTAATCACATTTAAGAACTATTCATTTTCTGCACTACATAAGTACACTCAACTGTATGTTTTGTGCACATAGTAAGCCTGTTTTTTGTCTTATAGCCTATATTTGATCCTACAGCAGATTAAAATTGTTTTTCTTTTTGACATATAAAGGTTCATTGCTTTTCTACATTTGTGAATTCTGTTCATTGACAATGGCAATAAACCTTTTCTGATTGTGATTGTGATTCTGACCTGGCCAAGAGGCAGCAGCACACAGGGAATTCCATTTACATTTACAGATCATTCATGGACAGCACTTTCAGTCAAAACATTTACATCTGCTTTTCTTCAATACCAACACAAGTTAAAAGAGTTCAGCGCGATCAGCTCTTTGGTCCTTCATTTTACATATTGTTTGTTTCAATTTCCAATATCGATGCAACAAATAAATATTAGAAACAGATCCATAACTTCTAGTTCAAAATTTCAAAACTAAGAAGCTGATTTCTACCTGGCTTTTTGGCTACATTGCTGTAAACATCTTAAAAAATCTTGACACCCTCGTCTGTTCATGACAACTACAGCGCGCAGTATCGAGGAGTGGATTCTATTTTTTTTATCATTTACGCCACTATAACTTATACCAGTGTTATATATAACACTGGAAAACTGGAACGCTGGGACGTGTACCGGTATTTCCACCGTTGAAGCCACTTTTCTGCCAGTCAGAATTACACTAATAACTAATACTAGTCTTTATTTCTACTCGAGTATCAGTATCATTTAGACTTTCTACAGCGCAATCATCACCGCTTTACCCACCTCTTCAACCCAATTTCATCTCACCAAATCAAACAATCATCTCCAACTCCATAACAGGCTGCAATTAGTTAATTACACAAGCCAGAGCAATTAGGAGGTGAGGCAAACAGCGCATTGTGACGAGGGAGACGCTCTGGGGAGGTTCTCCGTTGTCAACAATGATTAATTCAGCCCGACGCCCAACTTATTTGTCCCGCTGAGAGTGCGGCGATGACAGCCAGCGTCACTTGTAATTTGTGTCACACGGCGCAGCAGCGATACGTGGGGCAGTGACAGGTTGTCTTAAAGCGAGCGGTGGTTAAGTAGAATTAGCCGGTCAAATGGAAACGCCCTGACAAGAGATTTTTAGTCGTTTTGGAAAGAGCTTGATGTACAGCTTAAAAAAAAAGGACTTACTTATAAATGTCGGAATGTTGGAGAGCTTGGTGCTTTGTAGTATTTTTAGGTTAACAGAAGTGCAATTAAGCGGGTTATAATAATCTTTTCACAACTGTCAAAAATCTTGTGCTTGACTATTTTTAGCAATGGACATTAGTGTGAATAAAATAGATTTGTTTTTCTCTTATTATTGCCCTGTAATGTGGAATGATCAAAATATCAAACTCGGGTTAAATGGAGAGAACATTCGCGAGGAAACTTTTCTCCAACTGTAAAACCCGCCAACGTAATAAAAAAGGTGTCAATTTAAAATGTAATAAACCCTTTGCCTACCACAAATATAAGAATAAAAATTCCCACAAAGTTAATAATTATTACATTTGTAGGAGAGTAAAAATTAGAGCTTACCACAAACAATTACGTCTTTAAGATGATTAGATTTTAAACAGACAACTTTAGCATTACATTTGTGGTTTATTACGTTTGTGGGTGTTATTGAGTGTTACAAGATGTTATGTTTTGCCCAGAATTTTGCAACTAATGACATTAAACTCATTTCCATGTGACATTCAAGCCAATTTACAGGGCTGAGGTCTCATTTATGAAGAAAACATATGAACATAATGGCAGCAGCAGTCACAGTCTGCCAGAAAGCAAAAGAAGAACAATGATGTTATGCAGCTTATGTGACTTCCCACGTTTCATTTGAGACACTTTATAAATAACTGTAAAGAAAAAGAACGGAAGAAGCTACTTGGATGAGTGGGCGAGACTTCTTCCCTCTACGGTCAATTAATTTTGTTTTTTAATGTTAGATTGAATGTTTGATTGAATGAGAGTTTTTGTTTAGTCCATAGATGCACTTTTACTGTAAAAAGAATTCCATACAAACCTTTATAAATGAGACTATGTAGTGAGACGACCGGTATATGTTTTAAAGTACGGTGATGTTTCCTGGACGACAAGGGAAAAGCACAATCAAATACATTACAAAGTGGTGGACATTTTCAAAATTAAATATCCACTTCTGCTGTTTTGTATCTGTCAGGACTATATACAATTCTCCTTTCATCTTTTTGAACTATTCTAATGTATAAATAGTTCTGCACTACATATATCTGTACAACTGTAAATCTGTGTACATATTAAGCCTATTTATTTATTTATTTTCTGATAGCTTATTGTTATTCATTCAGCTTATTCATTGTTTTATTGTTTTGTGTCGCATCGATCACCAAGACTAGTTCCTATGTTCACTGACAATGGCAATAAACCTATTCTGATTCTGAAATCCAGACATCATAGCGTGTCTTTCTGTTCAGCTTCATAACTTCTTCATCAGCAGGTGTTTGCTACTAAACTCCTTATTCAATCATACACCAGTTCGGTCAGAAGGTTTCACTTGAGGTCACAGTTCTGGCTGCGCGCGCTGTAAAAATGTCACAGAGCGCGATTGTCTCGGCGGTTTGTGCAGGAGACAAGAAAGGACAGAGAAAAGTGTGAGCAGGTTCGTCCCGAGGAGAGAAGCCGGACAGAAGAACAGAGGAGACAGGACTGAGAGGAGGAAAAAGCCCTCAGGCAGGTTCAGACAGCCTCCAGGATCCACACCACGACCTGTCATCGCACTGCAGGAGGGAAAATACATACACTCATACATAAGTAGAACTGTCCTTTGAGTCGTATAACGTGTACGAACAGAAACAGAATATACATCGAAGTAGGTCATGCATGAATAAACTGCTGACTGATCTGGTGTAAGACATTATTATACTGTTGTTGTGTACTGTTCATGTGTCTTAAAGCGTGGATGTAATAGGTGTGCGACGCTGATTGGTTAGAATCAGCAAAACATTGGTTGCCATGACTCCAGCAGTGCGGCTATAGCTGAGGTAGTACCACAGTGGAGAGTGGAGGGTGAATTAATAATGTGAAGTGACTAACAATATTGTCATTAAGGCCACACATTACGATATATTGCAGAAAAGTATTGATCGGTCAAACGTAAGGATCAATTTGCAACTAACTAAATTCATTACAGTAGCACCAAGGTCCTCCATCTGACAGAAATGAATGAAAATGCTGCTTTTTTGTTCATGATTTTGATAGTTTTGTCTCTGTTAAAGTTGACGAAGAATTAGTTTTTTTATCTAAATTAAATTTGTCAAATATTCCAATGTCGTTATATGGTTATTGCAGCACTTATCGCATGTCCCAATAATTGCAATAAATTTAAATAAAATTCTGGCCTGAAGACTTTATTTGACAGGAGAGTTGTAACGTGAAATGGGGAAGAGAAGGGAGAGACATTCTGCAAATCTGCCATAATGCCTTGGTGGCATGCGCAACACCCTCAACCAACCAGCGAAATACACATATCTCACATATTATTTTTTCGGCCAATATCTTCCAGTAAAATATTAACCATGTAGTTCAAGCGTGGTTGGTATAATTTAAGTTTAAATTCACACAAAACATACTAAAACTTATATTATTTTCAATTGCAGTAAAGAAAAATATGTGAAATAACTTGAATGTATCTGATATTCCCTCTTCATTAGGGCCCTGCGACACTTTGCTGTGTCCCATGCAGCCATCACAGTGGAGCTGACGTCTTTGTGTAACATTATCTTAGCTGGAGCAGGGTGAGGTGAATGGTGGTCCTCATTAATGCCTGTTCAATATGCGGCAGGGGCACAAGGACGAGGCACAGACACCTGTCGATAGCGGCCACGCGCCGATCACTCAGGATCCTCTGATAACAGCCGGCTTAATAATTCATGTGGAATTAATCAAGATTCACAACTAGAGCTGCATCGGGGGGAAGATACATCGAGTAATATTTGAACCAACTCGTACTTTCTGGCTCTGGCAATTTGCTGAATGTCTCTCCTGCTCTTCACCCTCCTTTCACGCTGTACTGTCCTGTCAAATAATGCCCCAGAATGAAGAATACGTATGAGAAAAGTTGTAAATAGTGACCACAGCCAGTCAAATGCTCAGTGGTTGTGATGCTCTTACATAACTTAACTGACTGTAACTTTTACAGACAGACACTTTTACGTTACGTTTGCCAGATTCTTTGATCGGTGAAAGTGACGTAGTACTTTTTATATAGTTAGAGTTGTCTTTTATTTATGCTCAGAGG
>NW_027316278.1:26787132-26922132 GCF_026437365.1 Eucyclogobius newberryi
TCCTTATACAGTAAATATAACTGACATGATCATTATATCTCATTTTGGAAACAAACTCACACATAAACCTTTGATTTATAACAATTTGTATCATGTGCAAAAAAAATTTCTTACAATCTATATATTTGTTAAAAAAGAACAAAGCATAGCACATATTATGTACGGGAACTGCACACTTTAAAGAGAACCAGTTGCATGTATGTTAAGTAAGAAAATGGCTCCATAATGAGAAACCAATGACCACGTAAATCTGGTCATAATGGAGTTAGGAAAATGCATTTTCATGATTCATGGTGGGCATTTCCCCTGAGCGCCTGCTGCAAATCATTACAGCAGCACACAACATATTTCTGTGGGTGAAATGGCAGCTGAAACGTAAGGGTTAAAAAACGTGACGTCAAAGCAATGTAAAGATGAGAGCGGAGAAAGAGGAGTGGCCATGATTCAATCTGGGCTAAAACGCAGCTTAATGTAGGCTTAATGTAGGCTTGTTGTTTCCAGTAAAGCTTAAATGTTGGGGCAAAAGCGTTTCCGGGCAACAGAGGTACAAATTACAACCTTTTTTCTCTGCCTTGAACTGTATTATGGAAATAAAAGCCATTACTGGACTTTTTAAATTGAGGTTTTCAGATGGAATCTATGTACATGAGTTCACGGAAAACAGCCACATGCAACATTTATGGCCTGTGAATTACACATTTCACATAAATACTCTACAATATACTACATGTATAATTGTATACAGTAAAATGCATGATTGTATTCATATTAAAGCTAAGGCCAATTTATTTAAAAAGCACAATTCATATTCATTCATTTTTGCATAAGAAACCCAGAATGTTTCACAAAAACAGATAACAACACACTAAATTACAACAGTTCATTGTTTAAGACAATAACAATATACATTAAAATAACACTAAGCAGTCGTAGTGAATTCAACAATGTATAACAATGTTTTTCATTCAATTTGATTTTCGTGAAAGGGCCGTGAGTTTGACCAAGTTTAGTCTAAAGTAATGCTGCTGAAGAGAAAAAGACAAAATAGTAATAATAATAGTTCATCCATCTAAATATACATCTAAATATACATGTTTCCTGCATCGTTTTGATGTAATTCTTGCTTTGTCTGAATCATAAAAACTCTCACCTCATGTTTTAGTCCAGATTACAATTTTTTGATTACCAAATTATCTTTCAATGATCTCAGTTATTGATTAGTTACAAGTATTCAATGATTAACTTGATTCAGCCGTAGACAACAGTACAACGCAGTGGCTGAGAAACAACTGCCTGTGACGTTCCTCGACAGTTGTTTCTCTGTAATTGTTCATCAGACTAAATGTGCAAGTGTAGCAGGACGGTCTATTGTCCACCTGCAGGTAATGACTGAGGTGAGGGCGCCCTATAAAAGGGGGGTCTGTTACGTTGCCCAACCTCTCACCTCTGACGTCAAATCAAGATGGCAGCTCTCAAAGCCGCAGACTGGCCAGCCGAAGGACAGTGGCAAACTAGTGCTACTTTCAGCGTAAAGCGTCGTGGCCTCAAGGTAGTTGAGCTCACACTTGGCTCTGGTGTCGGCTTGTTTTGCGTCGCTCTGGTCCTTAACTCAGGAGCCTTAACATGCCTTTCATCAGCGTTTGGGGTCCTTCCGGGAAGCCGGCCTCGGTGGCATCTCCAAACGCGCTTCGGGCATAACATCATGCGGTCCTCCTCCTCTTCTATTCTATTCTCCGTCTCCCTTCCATCTATGAGATTGTATTGTCTGGGACTATTTACGTGTCACGTTACAGAAGTGGTGACAACGCTGGAGTAAAATGTCAATCTGAAATGTGACATGTGACGAATATGTGTTTTAATTTATTGAACTAACTTATCTAATATCATACAGCTTAATAAATGTACACCCTTTTTGTATCTTTGTCTCTGTCCAATCATTACTGTCCCAACTTACCTGTGTGACCTTTTGTGACGCGGGATTAACTAATTAGAGGGTTCCCTGTCCCTTCCTCTAAAAACAGGGTGGCGTTGTTGTCCATGTGAAGCAGATACTGTGGGTGCGAAGACGGCACGACCGCTCGTAATGCCACACAAGTATAATATATCATTTAATATATCATTTAATATAGTTCAACACGTTCTTCATTCATTGCTCCAAATCGCGTACAGGCCCATTAATACGTGCAGGATCCTGACACCTACACATTACATGCCACAATATTCTTCAACTTATTCTATTGTGCATGGGTAATTTGTCCACAATCATCTTTAAAAACAACATGTCTAAACTGTTTTTGAGCTGGAATTTGACATATTTGACTCTCCTCGATCGCTGCATGCTGATTTGTGACGCGTTGCGCTCTAAACACGTCCGGTCTGAGCGCACGATGGCGGTTGCAGTTGCAGCCCAGGTGTGCATGTGTGCATAGAGCTCTGAGCGGGCTTTGCTTTGGCTTAGAACGTCGCCACAACAAGCTTTGGAACAAGTCCTCTGCTGAGGCCGAGGATTTGCCCGAGCTACAGCACAAACATCACGGCTCGGACTGCGGTCGCCTCGGTAAGCCCGTCTGCCGGCGTCGCCACATCAGCACCCGCTCGTTCGCTTGCAAAGTCTTAGCGACATTAGGAGATACGGAGATGGAAACTGCAGGCGTTACGGGTGGCCACGAGCGCCGAGCATATTGCAACGGCAGCTGATTAAACGGGAGGAGCTCGGAAAGAAGCGGTAACGTGATATACTCAGAGTGAGCAACGGGATTGTGCCAAAAATCAACTCAATCCCTCATAGGCTGTATATATATATAAACCCATGCACTGGGGGTGTTATGTCTGTGTGGAGATAGTAAAGGTCACTGCTCAGCTATAAAAATACTGCCTAAATAAAAAAGAAAGGGAAAAAAATACTTACAAAAACCTGCAAACAATATCTATGTAAATCAGCATCTGGTATTTCTTTTTTTTAATGTGCTGCAGTCGACAAGGGAGATTTGGAGCTCATATGTTTTTATCTTTTATGTTCTTAAAGGTTTGTTTAAAAAAAAGGTAGTACATTTTTCTTTTCTTTTAAGAAAATTAAACATTAAAAACAGAATAGAACTCAAGCAGCACTCAATCAAATGAAAATAAGTTTTTCAATTTCCAAATTAAGTCCAAATGTATTTTTTTTCCAGGAGTGTCGACAGAGCCGCGGCGCGCGGCCGAAACTGCCATGTTATTTTGTGCCGCGGCTCCTGAAACTGCTGGGCCATTTGACCGCGCCGCGGCTCTGCAGCCAAGGCCTTTTTTTCTACCATCCAGTCTTTGATCGCTGGTGAGGTTTGTGTCAGCCATTTCTTTGTGATGGTGGTTTTTCATGCTGCTAAAGGTTTCCATCTATTGTGTCCATGGCAGGAGTTTTGAGACCCAAGTACATTGTTCAAAAATTAAATGGTCAAAAGTCTGCAGTGCCTCTTTTTATTTCAGTCCAATACTTTCTGAGCGACAGGACAGTCCCAAAACAAATATAAAATAATACAAAGAGAGTCGCCGGATGTTGCAGATCTCCTTGTGTAATAATAATACGAATATTTAGCTGTAATCGACTAAAGAAATACTTGATCAACTAAAGGCTCATTGATTCAGCTATTGGCCTTCTAAACAACTCTTGAGAGCTTATCCCTGCTGCACTTTACATTTACTTGTACTAACTTATGCGTAACTGTACCTTGTTCCTAATTTAACTACCTCCTGTGTTGTATGTGAATGTTTTTAAACTGGTGGCTGTGCTAGAATTGCCCATCGGCGATCAAATAAAGAATTCTATACATACAATCTATACAATCTATACATCTAAAGAAATGCCCTGTGCACTGATCAAGTGGTTGATGATTATTATTAGCATTAGCACCAAATAGTAAGTAATATGAATTATTGAATGTGTATCTTAACCCTAAATATATGTAATCATGTAGTTTAATAACATCAAAAAATGAACTAAATTACCGTATTTTCTGGACTATAAGTCGCACTGAAGTATAAGTCGCACCAGCCAAAAAATGCATAATAGAGAAGAGAAAAACATATATAAGTCGCACTGGAGTATGAAATGCGGTTGCAAATGTGAAAATAACAAATAATACCACATGTAGGTTGCTCCGGAGTATAAGTTTAAGTTTAAGTCGCACCCCGGCCAAAACTATGAAAAAAGGTGCGACTTATAGTCCGGAAAATACGGTATGTAATTTATGATTAAGCATTCTCTTCTATTATTCCTTTCACAATTTATGTATTTATTATTTTTGCCAATAATTTCAAAAGGCACACAACAACAGCCCTGACATATTCAAAAATGAAAAGAAAAAAAGCGTGTTTATGTTTACAAGGACGCTTGACAAAAACAAGGCGTCCTTCTCCGATCACCCACACTCAGAGCTGCGCAGCGAGCGGCCGTGTACCGTGTCAGCCTCAGAGACTCACAAATATTAAGGTTAATTGTTTTGTAGCATCATTCAAGTTTAGACCGCACATTTGCATATTTCATTAGGGCCTGTAGGTTGTCCCGAGCAGCTTACATGACACCAGCAGAGAGCTCCTTATTAAACGCTCGCTTCCCATTGGTCGGACGATATTTGGGCCATTTTTCTTCTGCGTGGTTGGGCTATAATTGAGCTGTGATTGCTCCCAGTGAGAAAAGAGGCGGCCAAGGTCAGAATGCTAATATGTCGGCGCATTCTAAGGAACATAAATCATACTTCTTTGAGGGAAAACACTGCAATTAATGTGCATGGGGAAGTTTGGTCGGGTTTAAGTGCCTTTTAGATCCTGCATGTTTTCCTTTTTCTTAATTTATACAGCATCGCAAATTCAGACAAATGCAACGAAATGTCACGTGTGGGATGCTTTCTAAAGTGAGCCGACTTGTATTAACGAAACCGCATAGAAGTATAAAAGCACAGCACAAGGGCCATTACTGCTTAAAGGTGTTTTCTGTTTTTTCTGGTGCAAAAATACTGTGAAAAACATGCATTCTTCTTGTGAGTAAGGTTACATCTCCACAGATCTGACCCGGCCTGTTCACCGTCTTGACTCCATGGCGATAGATCGGTACTTTTAATGCCATAGTGTGGAACAATGCTGGAAAAATAACAACATATCTGTGGATTAAAGCAGAAAAGTGCTCTGATACCGACAAATGAACCTATTCCGACGACATTTCACCTTTAAATCTTTCACATCATTATTTTGTTGAGTGTTTCTTCATCTCTTGCTGATGATCATCCTTAGAACGACCAATAGCCGGTGAAAATGTCCATCCATCCTAACAGCGGTCAGGCGTTCCATTTGCTTTATTGGGAAACCTATACTTAAATTCAAATGTTTCCTCTAATGAAATGCTATAAGAATCAACAGACCATTTCCTTGTTTTTCGCCTGAGGATATTTATTCATTACAATGTTTTATTTTTATAGCAAACCTAACCTTGAAGTCTCTTTCTTTTTTATTTTATTTTCCCATGACGTGCTGCGTACCTTATCTATATATGGTCTATATGTGGAGCATGCGTGTGTGATGCTGCCGTTACCATGACAGATGATATCTAATGTCAGAATCAGCACTCAAAGCTGCCTGAGTGAATCCGTCACTGAGGCTGTTTGGAAAATGTTATCTTCTCATTTGTTGTGCCTTTGAGCCCCAAATGAGTTCAGGGATTGTGGGATTAGAGGAGAAAAGGTTGGATACAAAAGAAGTGTAGCTATTTGCATAACAACTCGTTTGAGCACAATATGCTTTTAAGACCTAGTACTTGGAAAGTGTTTGAAGCTCAAGCAGAAGCTGAATTGTTGAGATTATTATTATTTATGATTAAATTTGGCCGCACTGCAGAGGATGGACCGTAGGGAATACCTCAGCACTTACGTACATATAGAAAGTATGACGTGTTCATGCTTTATATGCTAATGTAGAGGTTCTGTACTTGATTTGTCTTGAGAAAAACATAAATTGTTTATTTTAAAGTATTTGCAGCAGTCCACGTACATTTCTCACTTACCTAATGCCTTCTGAGCAGCCTGAGCAGATTTTGCCGTCACGTTAACGCTAACAACAACTAGCATGCTAACAGCGCACTTCCTGCTTTGCGGCGAATCAAACGCTTTGTAATTATGTGCAGCGAGCGCACAATTGACTTATTTTCACCAGAATAGATGCTTTTACAATATATCTGTGCTGTGGCAAAACAAATTTCACTTTATTACATTTTTAAAAATCACACATCATCATACAGCCTCTTTACAGCATAGTTGTATAGACATTTTTCTTATAGACATAATTAGGAAGACCACAGCACACAACATTTACATCAGTTTTTTGCTCACTTTTTATAAACTGGAAAATGATTCTAAATTAAAAAAAAAATATTAAAAAAATTAATTAAACTTGAATTTAGTTCTCACACTGCCACTGACAAACCCAGTCATAACCACAAACCCCTGAAGTAAATTGGGCTAAAAGACTCCCAAGCGAGGGACAAGAAAATAACACAAATCACGGACACCGGCCATAAAATCCTTCTGCTGGTCTCCTAAGGTCAGACTGGAAAACATTATTACTCTTAAACCTGTCTGTGTCCAATCCAAAACAGGGGGAGAGAAATAACATTAAGTACTTTTGGCTATATTCGCTGTGTTGAAATCGTAACATCTCGTATTTGCACCATCTGCGATTGGTCGGAGAGCGTTTCAACACTCCGGAGACTTGTGGGAGTTCAAAGTTCAAATCTGCCCTGTGCCAAAGAAAGTAGAGGCCCGAGCCAAAAAAAGTGTGTGGTGAAACTTATATCTCGCATCGGACTTATGAGGCAGTGATCTTTACATGATATAGTTAATATGATGTGTGTGATAAATGTTGGAATCAATGTGGAGAATAAGCTGTAAATCAACACCACCACCTTTATTTTCGAAAAGAAGGAGGAATAATATATTTTTGGTATGTAACAATATTGGCATTGGAAAACCACATTATTTCTTCATTTTGCCTGGAATTTTGTACTGTATGACTTTAAACTTGTCAATCTTCATGTAGTCAACCATCACTAGGCCAAATGACGGGTCAGATCAGTGGAGAGGTGACCCATATAATTGTATTCATGTTCATTACGTTAAGTACCACGTCTAGGTTTTGTTAACGTGCTAGAATGAGGTCATGTCATGGTCTCAGACGGAGGGGCAAGGGCCTGTGTAACTCTACGGGAGATTTACTGTTTTATTTTTAATCTCGAAAAGTGAAATGCACAAATGTTGAATGGTATAATTGTTTGGGATTTGTTTCCAAAACTTGTATTAATCTCATGGTTGAAAGGCCTTTTAACTGACAACAATCACACAATTTGACTTGAACAATGGCAAGAAAGGCAGGTTTATTTGTAGAGCGCACTTCGTACACAAGGCAACAGATACTTTCAAATCATTTCTATTCATACAATTTAATAATTTCTCAATGGCAATGGCACCACTTTCTAAAGCTATTGTGAAAAATGTCACTTTTGTGTATTTATGCCGACAGAGAAGACAATGAACTTTGGGCCAGTTTTTGTTTCATGTGGATAGACCCCATTATAACAGCGAGATGAGACATACAACAGGTCAACACATCAGCAATCTGAGTTAAACAGCAAGTTCTGTCATAGACTTCTCACATGCTTCAGCTCAATTTTAATCTACGGTGATTCTAGAATATTGTTCTCTCACGTGAACGTAATCCATCTTGGAACATACCAGATAAAGCACCAACATCTCCACGGAAACATGCAGAAGAGTTGCATAGTTCCCCTTTAAGTTACTTTCTAGAAATTCATCCTCTGCCTTTGACCCATCCTTCAATACGACCTTTCCGGAGCCGCAGTGTGGAGCGCTGGAACTCATCTTTAGATCTCGAGCTCATGGTCTTCCTTGTAGCTGGAGGACTTATTATTCTATTGTGCATGTTTTAAGTCGATGTGGTGAAACATAATGTCTTTAAGAAGCCCCAAACTATCCACCGACAGGCCCCATGTCCCCCTGCAGTCCTACTGTGTCCGACTTCTTGCTGTGACGTTTAGAATCCACACTGCCCCCTGGATATTATGTTATATTTAATAATAATAATAATTAAAGCCGCAAGCGGCAATGATCGGCCCTCGCCACGCCGCCGCCGCCACGCCGCAAGAGGAGGGGGCGCTAACGCGCCCCAATGGTCCTTTTATTACGCCTACTGCTGAATCTGTGACGCTGTCACATCTTCTCCCCTTTGTTTTACCGTCAAAAAGCAATTTTATTTAGAATTCTTGGCAAAATGTGCGGCTTTGCCGCACAGAGACCGTGATTCTTTGAATAAAAATGTGGATAACTTTTACCCCTGAAGAGGAGTCTCACCAAATTTCAGGTTAATAGGGCTGACGCCCTGGGAGGAGTTTGTGAAAGACTAAAGTGTAAACATGTTCTGGCGATTTCCCCATTGGAATAACATGGGAGGTTTCGGTCACTGTTACGGCAAAGCCATAACAATTACTTAGCGCAAATGAGTGCTTTATATGGGGATCATCTCAATGTAAAGTGCTCGTTTAGTGCGCACTTTTGCACGGGCTTCGCCCGTTTAAAACGGTAATGTTCCATTTTCCTACTACTAATTAGTATGCACGGGGCGTGCGTGAGTGAAGGAGTGCGTTAGTGAGTGTTTGGAAGTGGGCGAGCGCTTCGCGCTCGATTTCTTGCGCACTATGTGCGCACTTTCGCAGCCGTGCTTCGCACGGCCTTACGAGATTAATAGGCCTCTCGCCAGCTTGTGGCGCTCGGGCCTAATAACTTTTATTTATATAGCGCTTTTCAGTGACCCAAAGACGCTGAACATATAAAAAAGGGGGGGGGTATTTACAGACAGGGGGGGGCAGCACGCACAATACACAATAATATACAGATAAAATGAACAAGACAGAAGAAGTAGAAAGAAAAAGATGGGGACGTAACAGGGGGTAGAAATGTTGACAGTGGGGTAGAGGAGGCTAGGGGTAGGGGAGGTCGTAGGCTTGGGTGAAGAGGTATGTTTTTAGGCGGGATTTAAATGTTGTGAGTGAGGGAGAGTGGCGGACAGGTTGGGGGAGGGAGTTCCAGAGTCGGGTCGCTGTTCGGGAGCTCTGTCGCCAAAAGTTTTGATTATTTCTGATGAAGAAATATAAATAATGTCCCCACTTTATATAAATAGCAATTCTATAATACTGTTAGCTTCCCTAAATTAAACTATAAATAATGTACCATTTATTTTTTCCTCAGGCTTGAACCACTTTGCATGAAATATTGTTGTATTTTTCCCAGCACAAATAAACCTATAAGTGGTGGCTTACACATTTTGGCAGGCGGCTTTTGGCAGATCAGCGGCGTCACAAGCACAAGCCATAATTATATGTGAATGTGCTGATGGCCCAAATAACACAGTGGAGTGGTGCACTGGGGTTCCGCTCGCAGTCCGCGGTCTCCGGCGGTTCTGTCAATGTAGTAAACAGCAAATTGTCACGGCGATGAGTTAATAAAAATACGCTTGATACGTTGGTAAGAACAGGCTGTGATTGAAGGAGGGAGACAATGTACTATTCCTGGTTAAACTGGACGGTACGTGATTTTTGAGGTTAGCACGTTAGCTTGGTTCATCAACAACGGCAAAAGTTCCACCACATCTGTGAAGAGCTCTGGAGGAGAAAACTGAGACATGGGTTCTATTTTCCTGTGACTCTTGAAGGTAAAAAACACGAGAAGCAGAGGTTCTCTTGAGGTAGATGCAAAACACAGAGAACTGAACAGCGTGAGAGGTGGAGCCACCAGCGTGGGGCATGTGCGTTGGGGTTGTGGTCACATGGTGATGCATTTCTATTCATTTGAAGAGACTGATGACATGATTTATTTGTTTCTAACATCAGACTTTATGCTCCTTGTTGGCTGTCTGCTTTTGTCCATAAACTCTGTGACTAAATACATCTACTCATCAATGTGTCAAATGTGGGAGATTGGATTTGTGGGAAAGAGTGCAGCAGGGGGACGTGGTTAGTCAGGGAGCATTTATATCCGGTTCTTTCTGTGGATTGGTGTCAGGAGTGCCTGGGGAATTTTTTGGGGGGCCCTTCATTTCCTTTTATGATATTTTTTTGATCAGGTTTTGGGTGCGATGCCTGTTTCCAGCTTGAACCCTTTTGTTTTCTTTTTACCTGTCAGAGGTTTCGTGTTCCTATGGTTCTTGTGTATCAGTTCTCAACGGTAAGATCAATACAATGAACCCAATGGCATCAGAAGTGTTACAAGCATCCTTCAATGTGAATGGCATACTGAACCTAATCAAACAAACAAACATATAACAAAAAGGAAAAAAGAACTAAAAGACATTATATATTTGCAAGAGACACATTTTAGTGACACTGAACATCAAAAACTAACAAAATTCGGTTATAGAAAATCCTATAATTCATCATACAAAGGCAAACATAGAAGGGGAGTTGCAATATTGATTTCAAACCAAAGCTTTTGAACAGAGTTTTGAATGTAAGGATGAAGAGGGCAGATATGTTCTGGTTATGGGGAACATTGATGGAAAGGTTCTCACTCTGATTGTAAACCACTCTGAGGGAACCCTGATTGGTGGCGACGATTGGAATCTTCGCATTCAGCCAATATTAGACGTGTCGAGCTCAAGAGGCACTGGAAGAACAATAAATAAGAAGTTCTGTCTCTTATTGAAGACTATGGAGGGAAACAAACCCTAATATGCCAGTATACCCATTTTTCGAATCCCCATACACTCTATTCCAGAATAAACTACTTTTAATTCTCAATAACGACAGATCTAAACTGAATCTAATCTGCTTCCATCACTGAAGCAGATACAGGCACAATAGTGATCATGCTCCAATCTCTATTTCAGTAGATTTGGAGAGACAAAAGATTTGGAAAGACAAAAAACACATGGTGGAGGTTCACTGCCAGCCACTAGTATTGGACTGAGATCAACAACGCCTTACAGACAATGTATGACATCACCATCCCACTGGATGTATTTGGGCCTCAGGACTCCTGCCATGGACACGATTGGCAGCGTTCTCTGGAGCATCCTCCTGGCTGCAGCAAAAAATGCGCTTACAAAAAATGGATGACACAAAATGCACCGACATTTAAGGACTGGACTAAAATGATAATGGACATTCATAAAATGGAAAAAAAATGCTTTGGACTTCATTTGAAAATGGACATATTTGACAGACTGTGGACAAAATGGGACGTTTACTTACTCTGTGTGCCATGATTTTTCCCTTCTTTTTTTTACATTATGGCTGTTATTGGATGTCTGCTTATTCTGGTTTATGTCTCCTCTCTCTGGTCGAGTTCTTTTCTTCTATGTTTTGTTTTGTTACAATTTTTAAAAATAAAAACATTTAAATATTCAAAAACATAAAAATGATGATCTACTTATTATTAAGTTACTGCACCTGAATAAAAGCATGTTACATCTTCCTTAAATCATTACTATTAACATGTTTCAGAACCAACAACGTCCACAAAGAGAAATGGAGACTGTTCAATGAATAAAGTTTGAAAAAACATCCCCCCAAAGATAAAAAGTTAAGAAACTAGCTGACTCGGCGTTCTATACACTTGTGAGTGCTAATTTCGAATCACCAAGAAATCTTTTGCCCGATCCAAAATGCTTTAGCTCAGACCATTAGCTCTGACTTTCTCTTGGCCGCGGTGGAAGACACAGCCCTCATCTCAATGTTCTCCGTGTGCTTCAAAGATATGAGATTAGACAGCTGCATGTCACACTCATTGTCCTTTGTTAACAACTCTAATTTGTGCCCCATTCTGTCAGCTGGCTCTTCCAAGATTCTCCGACAATGGCTCTGGCTCCCACTGGGGATAGAGAAGCATGGAGCTGGCAGCCATCTTTGTACCATCTGTGACTGTGAGAGCCGTGTGCTTACGGATCACTCACACAAACACGCAAAAGCATGTAATGTCTATAGAAATAACACCATATACTGACGCTGGAAGAATGAGGGGAATCAGCTTGAGCCCGCCGAGTACGATATTCTAAAGCTGCGTGTCGCCGTGGGAGGAGCGACGTAAGGAAGTAAGTGTGAGAACATGATGGAGAGACTTGCAGTAAACAGGCACGGATAAACGAACGAGGAGCAGATACATTTTAGCGCCTCGAAATTACGCTGGATGCTTTAGACAGCAGCTGTTCTAATTTATGGTATTGACGCTCCTGTGAAAGAATCAATACTTCTCGGAAATTACAAATGGACTTTTTACAAACATATGCCCGTGCAAGCGGAAGTTAATTTTATGATTTACCTGCATTGTGAGGGAGGTAATGTGGTTGACCGCATAAGCACTGATAAATACACTGCACAGTATAAACGTTTGAGCAAAAGCCGAGGAGCAGAGGTGGGGAGAGGAGCCCATGTTTGTACTCAAGGTTTCATTCAAATAGTACACAGTAATTCAAGTCAAAAGTAGTAATTTAAATCATTTCCAAATGGTACTTCCAAAGAATAAATGTAAAACAAATGATTAACAATTATAACTAAAGGTAAATGTAAGAAGTACACAATGTAAAGCTTTTTCCACTTGTGCAGAGTAACCACAGCTTTTACTCAAGTAAGAATACTGCTGCACTAAAGACTATTCAAGTAAAAGAAGTAGGTAGTAACTTATAACTAATACCCACATCTGGAGTAAGGTGGGCTTGTGAATCCTTAGCAGAGGCGAAATTGTTAGCGAGAAATATGACCTTTAGAGCTCTAAAATGCACTCTGTCTCCATGGTGATGTTATCGCGTTGTCGTGAATGTTCTTCAGAATGGCATTCAGTTTGTTGACAAGCTGATAACACAAGCTAAGCCATGTTTTTCAAGCTATTTTTAATGCAAAAAAAAGCAATTTATGTCATACTGTGGAACATTCCAGGCCAAGTAATCTCCATGGAGACAAGCAGGTGGTGGACCCTCATCAGAAACATTACATCGTGCACCTATAAATGTGTTTAAATCTGATCAAGTGCAAGCCTAAATGTGAGGATGTTGTTTAGGGTCGCAGTGATATTGACTTTATAAAAGAAACTTTTGTAAGCGAGGGGAAAGTTTTTAATTTAATGCTTCATGTGTTGTTTTACCATTATTTATAAATCAATAAATGTATTTATATATTTATAAATCAATCTCCCATAAGCCTTGGTACCTCTTGTTACCACAAATACCTTGTAATTATTAGACAATATTGTAGCGCATTTTAGGGCTCAGTTTGATTTGTCATTAGCACTTCTGTTTTATTCCCCGTGAAAATAGATGACTTCAAAATAATCCAGTTTATTGAGTCATAAATATCACCAGTCTGCATGAATTTGTCTTGGACCCGTTCAATACTTGTGGCTGGGAGCTTGTTATTCCACATCTGGTGCAGCATATTTTGGAAAATGGGTGCACACGTTTTACTGCTTGGGAGTAGAAATACTGTGTTGTGTCCTGGGTATATGTAATATTCCATTTCTAAAGATTATTGCTTTCATATCCAAACAAACTTAAACTGAAAACATGATATAATATGTCCCTGCTCTCTGCTTTAAGGTCAGGGTCTCCTGTGAAAGGCAGCTATAGTTAGTTAGTGGCTTTATTGTCCTCACTGGGTCATTTGTTTTCACAGGTGCATATTTAAAAGAACGCCTTGAGAATTCCCGCTCTCATCTGATCGTAGGAGCAAAGCGAGGTTGGGCCTGGTGAGAACTGGACGGGAGACGGCTGAAAAAGAGGGTTGTCAGCAGTGGCTGTAGTGCCCACTGCCAATAGGGGCAGAGTGCACGTCCTCTGGTCTCAAGGTCAGCAGTTTGAACCCTGCTCTCGACACAAGCATCCTTAGTAGAGTGGTCAGATCCACTAGCCCAGAGGTGGTACGATCACAGCGGCATCATGTGAATACTAGACACTTAAAGGGCCCATATCATGCAAGATCGACTTTTCAGACCTTTTAACCTTCTTACAGTGCTATTGGTATCTCGTTTGTTTGTATTATGTCCTGCAGTCTTTAGCTAGAGAACAGTCTCTATCCTTCCCCTCGGATGAGCAGATGGACAGGGCCTACTCACCAGGATGAGTCAGCCTGGTGAATGCCACAGCACACTTCCCTGTTTCAGCCCCATCCTCCAGGAACCTGTAACAAAGAGCTCTGCTTCTGGGTTGATGAGACATAAAATACTTTCATTTTACAAGATACTCTTTGAAGGAGAACTATACTAATTTACAACAACAACAAAAAGAAGAGAAAGGTACCCTCGCTTTAATGTTTTAACCTGAAACAAGAAAGAAAACTCAGACACAGTTTACATAAGTTTCATAGTGTGGTTCATTCACTCCCCACACTTGGTTGTGAGCTACTTCACGAGAACATGACACACACAAACCACATTTACAGTGAAGTGTCTTGCTAGGAGGCACAACAACAGTGTGCATCAGTCGAAGCTGATCCCAAATCTCCAACCTTCCTATTTTAAGATGAACAAATGAAAGCTATTGTCTGTTTGAGAGCGAGACAATAACATATTGCAGCATGTTTACACACTGCACCAGGACTAAATCAGAACAGGACCAAACCGGGATCAAACCGGGATCAAACCAGGATCAAACAAGGACACTCTTAGTTTCTAATGTCATAAGCGTCCGAGGCTTCGGGCCAGTGCTTCTAAGTGTGTGGTCCTCGTTCACGAAGCAGAGATAATTCCCATTAAAGCGAAAATAAAACACATCTTGTTCTTGTTGCATTTCCACTAATGCTGTAATTATTGGCAGTGTATCTCAGTTTCACATACAATTTATGTTTAGTACACAGTTAGACATTTGTTGCCCTTGGAAACCAGGCTAATAAAAATGTGTTTAGTCAGGCAAACCCTCACTATTATTATTACTTAGGTGATGATTGAGATAGCCATCACTTTAACCACTGTAAAGACAATAGAGCAGTGTTTTCCACATCATTTTGTCACGTTACCTTGGACTGTTAGAACAAGGGAAATGATTATATATCAAGGTACGGTGAGGTAACCTTTGTCTGCAGCTGCATGACAAAAGTCCACACATAATCACGGTCTCTCAGAAGCACCCTTTACACAGTATCTGGTTCCTGGTAAACAGACGGCACATATCCACGTTTCATAAGCGCTGTCACAACCAATGAAAGCAAACTGTACAAAATAACACTCGAGTAGAAACGTTTATTATTCCTCACAAGTGCTGCTCCAAAACCCAAGCTATATGGGCCTGATCACATGTGACAAGCGGAAAGACCATTTTCAAATTGTGTGAACTCAAGTGATCGCAGTAAATATTTTGGATTATGATGAAGTAACACAAATTCAGAGCGATGTGGTTTATTTGACGGTGGCACAGTTTTTATGTTATCCCCAGGACTCTAGCCTCAAATCCCCTGAAATGTTACTTTTCCTGTCTAAATACATATTCAGTGACTTAATAGACAGTGATGGGAATGCCAAAAAATATATATATTACCCAAAAAGCTGCACTGATATACAAATACCGTCTGCCTTTTGTGTAAGTGTGCTTTGTAGGTCACAGGTAGTCCTTGTATGAAAATGCATGAGAGCATCTTGAACTGCAAAGTGCACTTGTAAGCACACATTTGGTTTGGGTACGTGGCTGACGTGGCTCAAACAAGAGGCATTGTTTTTAAGTGGAATGTGGGTCAGTGTCTAATCTGAGCAGGTGAGGCTCAGCTGTTTTTAACCAGACCTGCCTCTGCCAAGCCCTGGGGTCCCGCTCAACCCCTCCTTGGATGTGTTCAAGTTCACATTGGTGGATATAATAATAGATTTTTTTAAACTACCATTATATATACATGTAATAAAAGCCATTAAAAGCCAATGACAGCCATTGTCTGTGTTCAAAGGTGGAATTGAGATGTATTTAAACTGAGATTTGTCAGTAGTATTTACAGAGGAAAGTCATCTGCAGGGATTGTGTCGTCACGCTTTAAACTATTTTCATTTAAGATAAGATAAGATAAGATATTCCTTTATTGTCCACACATGGGGACATTTCTTTGTTGCAACGCAGGTAGATACAGAGGAAAAGGACAGATAACTTATCGGAAGTTTAAAAAACACTCTTATAACTCTTATAAAGATAAAGATTAAATTAAATTTAAATTAAATTAAATTACATTTAAAATTTAAAATTTGAAATTCAAAATTTAAATTTGAATTTAAATTTAATAAAAAACAGCTAGCGTAAGACAAGATAATACTAATAATAATGGTAAAATAAACACTCTATTCATCCGTTATATGCACATGAATGTGACATTTATAGCCTACTGTTAAACCTGTTTGGTTTTTCTGAGATTCTAAATACAAAACCATATACCGTATATATATATAGATTCAATTATGACATTTGGAGAGACAGCTGTCTGGATTCAGCACCAACTGTTCCGTTTGGACCTGGATTGTGGTGAAACAATATTCAGCACAGTTCCTACTCGCCTAATATCTTCTGGACAGAGCTAAAGCCAGTAAAAACACACCCGTCTCCAGGCCATGGAGCTGGTTTACATCCAACGCTCTTTGACAATTTATGGAAAAAATCCAAGTGGAGGTAGAAGTAGACAAAAATACAAAAATGGTTTGAGCTGTTGCACAAGGTGATGTTATTTGACTGGCACAAAGAGTGAATGTAGCTTTCAACTTTCACTGTAATAAATCAAAGAGTGCAGAGAAGAGAAATGGGACCGCTGTGAAATCTCTCTCTTTTGACTGAGTGTAAGAGCCATATTTGTTCCAACGACTTGCCATGGCTGCTGGCTTCATTCAAAGGGACGTTTTATTGCCATTTTTATATAGTTTTAAATCCTGTAAACAATAACACTTGACAGAGATGACAAACAGCATGTAGACCTGTTGTGTTCTTCTCTCAATGACAAGCTGACGATACTTCCTTTCAACATACAGTTTTTAAATGTGCACCGTGTCACTTAGTATGCCACCTGCCTGTCTCCAAGTGGATGTATTTGTCTGGAACGTTCCACAGTGTGATATTAAACAAATCTATCTACCATTTCTTTCTTTATTTCTTTTTTAGAACACACAAACGGAGCAAAACTGAGAGAAAAGGAAAAAGAAAAAGAAAGCAGTTCAAAGAGTGTTCAAAGAGCAGTGCACTGTCCTATCCCAGTGTCTTTTAAGTTCAGCTTTTCCATTTCGTACAAGTCCAAAGTTCCATCCCTGTCATCCTTTTGGGAATATTGGTGTTGACATGGTCCACAGTGTCTCATTGAGCTCAGTCCAGTATGTGTGAACAGGGCAGTCGAACATGGTCGTGAGGACAACCACAGTTTCTCCAACAACAGCATTTTAGTGAGAATAATGTGACACGTAACAAGGCGTGGCCCTCCAAACATGTGATTGTGTGCTGGTCCTCCATTGGGATTTGTTTCCATTCTTCATCACTTATAATAGAATGTCCTTATTTTTGATGCGTCCAGTTGAATTAGGATCAATAATACAGTTACTGCAGATGGTTTAAATAATTCCCTTGGCGAGTTCTGAATTGTATTGACAAAGAGCTGGTTTTGTTTTGTTTAATGTCTTGGTTAGAATAACTCCTTAGTCCTTGAAGACAGATGCTTCAGACATGTCCAAGGAGCATATTTGATTTTATTTTACAATCTGGTAAACACAACTTTTTGTTATCCTGACTCTAAATCTTAGGTCAGTGTTGTCAAGCCAACCATCTTAGGTTTGTAAGAATAGTGTTTAGTTTTTGTGTTTTGATTAGCTCTTTGTGCTCTTCAGCTCTGTCAAATGAACCATCTCGGACTCTGAGGACCGGCCTCCTGCAGGTGCCCAGAGTCAGGACTAAACATGGACCGGCCTCCTGCTGGTGCCAGAGTCAGGACTAAACATGGACCGGCCTCCTGCTGGTGCCAGAGTCAGGACTAAACATGGACCGGCCTCCTGCAGGTGCCCAGAGTCAGGACTAAACATGGACCGGCCTCCTGCTGGTGCCAGAGTCAGGACTAAACATGGACCGGCCTCCTGCTGGTGCCAGAGTCAGGACTAAACATGGACCGGCCTCCTGCAGGTGCCAGAGTCAGGACTAAACATGGACCGGCCTCCTGCTGGTGCCAGAGTCAGGACTAAACATGGACCGGCCTCCTGCTGGTGCCAGAGTCAGGACTAAACATGGACCGGCCTCCTGCTGGTGCCAGAGTCAGGACTAAACATGGACCGGCCTCCTGCTGGTGCCAGAGTCAGGACTAAACATGGGCCGGCCTCCTGCTGGTGCCAGAGTCAGGACTAAACATGGGCCGGCCTCCTGCTGGTGCCAGAGTCAGGACTAAACATGGGCCGGCCTCCTGCTGGTGCCAGAGTCAGGACTAAACATGGACCGGCCTCCTGCTGGTGCCCAGAGTCAGGACTAAACATGGACCGGCCTCCTGCTGGTGCCAGAGTCAGGACTAAACATGGACCAGCCTCCTGCTGGTGCCAGAGTCAGGACTAAACATGGACCGGCCTCCTGCTGGTGCCAGAGTCAGGACTAAACATGGACCGGCCTCCTGCTGGTGCCAGAGTCAGGACTAAACATGGGGAATCTGCATGTCAGTTTTATGCAGCTAAAATCTGGACTAAAGTCTTCTTGAAGATGTGAGACAGACTTCTACTATGGCAAGGTTCAAATCTGTTTTGTTTAGCTGTGCATATGACTGAAAGGAATTAATTTGCTCTCGTCTCTTTTATGTCTTAAAGTGTTTTGTGATTTCTGTTCTGTCTTTAAATGCATTTTTTCTTGTTGTGTGAAGCACTTTGAATCGCCTTGTGTACAAATTGTACTCTACAAATAAACTTACCTTGCCTTTCCAGGTAAGTATGGATTCTCTATTTCCTCCATATGAACCAACCGTTCGTCATCTGCCAGAAAGGCCAGTTCAGACCCTCTTTTTACACAATACACTCAATATTTTCCATTGAGCTTCATATTCTGGGTCACACCACAACAGCAATGCTCTGATTTGAGCTCAAACAAAGTATTTTTTTAGATACGGTATACCCCATATTGTTGCCTTTCCATAGATTCGACCTGTAACTTTGTCCTGGTGGCGTCACCGACTTGTCTCTATAGAAATACCTAAGCGTAATGCATACTTTAGAACAAAAACAAATAAATCATACATCCATGTAAACATTTCTGTACCTTTAGCCTCATTCAAAATTTGTCAGGAAACCAACTATGGTCACGTATTTTCCATAATTTATTGAACCACTAAAATGGAAAATACCAAGGCTTGGCTATCCAAAAGTATTTTCAAAAATCCTTAAATACATAAGATTATTTTGGACTTTGCTTTAATAGTGCACAACACAACCCCTTATGTTCTAATGTGAGAAACCCTGTCTTCAATTTGCAAGCATATATTTTACAATTTCATCACACACTTTTCCCTGATTAGAAAATCCCTGGATGAGTGCAAGTTTTACATTTTCCACATCCATCCCCATCAGATTTGGAAAGCTCCTTGTTTTCGGATGGGGGGGAGATGTCTACAAGGATAAGCCCTTTAAATACTCGACTTCTCATTACTCTCCTCGTGATGTTTTGACATTAGAACCGCGTTAAACGAAACCGAACTCCCGCCTGTTTGGGCTCTGGGTGGATGTGTTGAGAGCCACAGTCCAGACCAGAGTCCCCATTGCCACTGCACACAGCCTCCTCCCCGTCCTTCCTCTTCCTTGCTCCCTTTCCTTCCCTTCGCCTCCTCGCTGGGACTGTTCTGCTGCTGGAAATCCCCCGTCTTCGGCCGAGCCAGCGATGAATAAAAACATCTCAAGCTTTCAAAATGACTACAAGTACAATATGTTTTTGACCGCGCACTACAGTATGTAACGTGTCTGCCACCTGCCTGTCTCCGGGGATGCGATTGCATTGGATGTTCCGCAAAAAGGCATAAAAATTATTTACCTTCAAGAAGACAAGCTGGTAATGTCTCCATATGAGTAATTTTAGCAATTAAAAAAAGGCTGTAGTTGGGGGGAAAAAAATGTAGACTGATAGATGGATGGAAATGAGTCTTTATGGCAAAATCTGATATATTTATGGGATCATTTAAAATAATTTGAACAGTCCCATTTCATATAGACAAATAAAGAAAATAAAAACTTATTGGGGAATATTACAGGCAAGAAAACACCAGAAAAGTTACATCGAGCAGCTTAATAGACAAAAATCGTTTTTTCAAACTATAATTATTATTTGATTTTAAACATGCTCTCGAGTTCCTTTGCATCTCATGTTTAGAACTTGTATGACCTCATATCAGTCAGGCATTTTCCACATCAGTAATTGAGTTAGAGCTCCATCTCCTGGCTGAAGAGGGAATTACAGAGAGGGTTTAAGCAACGCTAGCTTCCGCGGACATGCTAATAATGGCACGCAATTGCAATGAAAGCAATTTGAGGGCAGAAGTGCTCAGAACGGGTGTGGCGATGATTTATGGACTCAAAATCTTTACGTTTGAAAGTTTACGGCGGGGTGTTTTTTAAGGCGCAGAAGGAGAGGACTGAGTAAGCAGGATTGTGAATGAAGCTAAATACAACTCCAGCCAGGGAACAATGAACATAAAAGCTCAAGAAAGTACATTTTGCTTCATATGTGTCCTTAAAATGTATTTTATTCCGAATGGTAATCATGATTTGGGCCTTTTTGAATGACCAAAGTATATTAACAGTTATTGCAGATGCATTTTTAATCTTTATGGCTGATGGATCCTTCAGCGTTTTGAATTTCTTGAAATGTTTGTTTTGCTTTTCATCCACTATTTCACTGAATTTTAGAGCAGATGTGATTCAATGCATTTTATATAATATACACATTCATATTGCAACTCAAGCTCTTGCATTGGTATCGGATTTGCAGAAAAAACACAGGTATTGCACATCACTTGTCAAAAAAAAATGAAGATAAATATTCCAAATTTAAACCATTTGAACTCATCAGAAGGTATTATTTTTGCAGCGTTTCTTGAGAAGGGGAGAAATACAAGCGCACTAGGAATTATAACTCAAGGTTTGGGGCCGGATTGTTCAGAATACTGTTTGCGTAGCTTGACAAAATGGCTAAAGTGTGTTTTCTGTGCAAATAGGCGGCACATGTGACCACTGTTCAACCTTCTGGCTTCTAAGGCAGTGCATTTTACTGGTGATGAAGCAACAAGTTCTCATTCTCCAACTGTGACGTCGTGACACTCAGATCTTTATATGTTGACCTAACGGGTGTGTACTGCGAAAATGGGGGTTCAATTCTGGTAATTTTACTCACATCTGTCTTTTAATGATGCTTTGGATTCATGTAGTGGCTTTCAAAATATGCAAAGTGCTCTATAATATTCATTCAGTCCATGTTGTGGTCAACTACTGTACATTTAACAGTGATTTAAAACCTGTTACCACCCACCTGTCCGCCAGCGAGCATTTTCTATATCTCAAATATTCTCTTACATCATCACTTTTATTTCCGTGGTCAATACCAGCAAGCCATACATCATTTTAAAGCTTATTTTCTCAACAAAACGAATATGTCATTGATTGATTTATATGCCCCAAGAAGCAATTGCCAATAGTTTGTGAGAAAGTCTCAACTTTTACAAACGCATGTCCTACCTGTTTGCTGTTTATGACGGACGAAACGGCTTTAATTCTGTACATCCTTGTACTCAGTCTGTCCGTAAGGAATCATTGAAAAACAATATCCACTTGTATTTTTCCTGAAGTTATCCGATTTCGAGATATTGTCAAGTAAACAAACTTTTCTTCGTTTCTCGCCGGACGAGAATGCGCTTGTCCGCCGCATTTCTCCGTCCATAACAAATGACCTGTTTGACCTATAAGATAATGTTGGATATGCTTCTTTTCCTCAGACTGTTACCTACAGAATGAGACCATCCACAAATTTTTCTGTCCACTGGTTTGTTTGCTACAGCCTCCGCAAAAAAAAATGCGCCGCTTGCGACTCACATGGATTAGTCTGTTTACATCTAAATAGCGCCGCATGTGAATGACGTAGCAGACTCTGATTGACATATTATTCTAGCCAATGAGAATAGCTTTCAAAAGAGGGGCGGGACAATGGGGCTGATTGACACAGAATGTTCTGTATTCCCGTGCGTAAGGCTCCGGGAAGGCTGTAAAGAGCCAGATTTCTCGGCAGGATTTTGCGCATAACGTTTTCTGATTATTAGCCTTTTGGACGTGCATTTTGTTAGATATATGTATTATACCAATACAAAAATAAAATAAAAATATTATAATTTTTTTTTTTTTTTTTAAAACCTCTATATGGGAAATTCATGGGTAAACTCATATTTACACATTTTCACATATATTGTTTTTAGCAGTTATAATTGCTATTAGTGGCCTACAAAACATCAAAATGTATGTTTTATGATCATAGAGGAGCTAAAATTGTAATAAAACAGTTTGGCACAGTTGGCACATATTTGGATCACTTGTTCCGAATATACTTTTTGATACAAAAAGGTCAACAGCACCAAAAAGCCTGTTCCTAGAGATCTGAAACTTTACACAGTTGTTGTCAACAAGATAAACATCATGTACAGTGAACAGCATATGCACACAATGAAGTATGTCATGCTCAGGACCATTACAAATTGACAATATTCAGGCGAGACTAAAAAAGGATGTTTTGTTTATGTTAGGGCCTCTGTAGTGTAAGTTCTGAAGCCCTGACAGTTCATCTGTTCATGTGCACATCTGCAGAAACTAGAAGGCCTAAGCTTTCTAATGATGCATCACACTTGCATGTGGAACATAAGATCCTCTTTTAATAAGCAATGCCATTTGGGTGTGTCCAACCATTGTGCACAGGGCGAAAATAGGTGGATGGTAACAGGTTAATGAATGATAATAACAATACATTTAGGCAGAAGACACTCAAAATGAACCTCAGAATCAAAGAAATGACATACAGCAAAATGAAGTAGACCATAACACACTTTCAATGATCCACTATGATATCAGATAGGAATGCTATTATTTATAAGTCATTTAAATCTGCAATATATGTGTAGATAAAATGAAACGTGAAATTGTGGGTATTTCTCCAATAAAACCTAATCTCTTATTAACAAAAACAAATCATTTAAAATCCAATAGTAAAGGTCTTGAACCAGCTCTGATAACACTCACATGTACATATCTGAGTGTTTATCATTTGACAAAACCAATCTGGTTTTAATATTTTGTAATATTCTGAGGTTAATCCTTGGTTCTCCTTTGAAATCATATTATGTTCCATTTTGCCCCCGTTCCATAATTTAGAATGTTTACAATACAAGTCTAATAGTCCAAAAAGTGTGCCAACAAAACACAGTAAAAAATAGTGACGTTGTATCCAAAAATAACTATATATTTTTTACATTTAGTGGTATAGTCCTCTCCTTACCAATATAGGACAGGATCTCTGTGTATTTCTCAGACAGAAGTTCTTAAAGCTCAGCACAGTGAGAGGGATGACCTTTTGCCGTCTAAAGAGTTTAAAAGCGATGGGCAGTTTTATGTGGAATCAGAGCAGAGCCAAGAGAAGGAACAGAACATCCTCCATTCACAGTAACACTTGGAATGCAGTTATCCAAGAAATAAAAGGTACTTTTATGATCATATGGCTGGAAGGGACCATTATATACCTTCTTCTTATCAACAATCAAATTACATGCTTTCTTTGGGTAATGTAAAATTTAATAATTATACAGTAAACTTGTGTACAAGTTTTTATTTAAGGGACATAGAAACTAGTATTTCTCTGTAACAAAATATTCTCTAAATACCCTTTCTCTATTTTATTCATTTGAAACGTTTTAACCTGAAATTAAAAGCTTGAAATTGATTTTTATAACCAATTCAAGAGACAAAAGGTATAATAATAGTTCCAATGTAAACAATTTCCAAAACAACATTCCTATCTAAGCCTACTAATATTAAGTTATACATTGGTGCATCAACGCCAAGATGTACTTGCACAGCTTGTGAACTTCCTTCTGCCCAACCTTGATATTGACAATGTAAATAAAAACAGTGCATGTTAAAGGACAGACATGACACATGAATATAAACCCATTATTGCACAGTCCACTCATTGCACAGCCTCACATTGCATAGTCCACATGATTGCACAGTCCACTCATTGCATGGTCCACATTATTGCACAGTCTGCTCTTTGCACAGCCTCACATTGCATAGTCCACATTATTGCACAGTCCACTCATTGCATAGTCCACATTATTGCACAGCCTCACATTACATGGTCCGTATAATTCTTCTTCTACTTATTGCACAATCAAATCGGTCACATATTCAAATGATGTACATTTTACTCACACGTCGTTCATATGAACTTATGTTTCATTGAATAGTCAAATTAAAACCCCATTTCCACATTAAATCAATGCAGGTTTGGTTTGACCACAGCCAATTCTTTATTTATAGGGAGAGATAAGAAACGAGAACTCCGATATTAATACTGTTCTGTGGTAAGACCCGCCCATTGGGAGGAGCCTTCCTGAAGTAGAAAGAGTTGTTTGTTTCAACAGAAACTCCCCCCTTGTATCTACCGAGCTAGCCTATTCAGAATCTTAATGGGCTATTAGAATCCTCTTTGTCTTTGTGAGACCCTGGCTCAACCACCCTGAGTACCTGATTAGCATCTAAATGTCCTTGTCCTGGTCCTCTACCTTTCCAGGGGTTCAGTATCCCATTATAAATAACAGGAAGATTAAACCTTAGCCCTCCATTTCTGTTTAAAGAAGGTCTTTCTTTTTTAACAAAAATAGCTTCCTTGACTCCTCTTTCAAACCATCTTTTCTCCCTGCTTAAAACCTTCACCTCACCGTCTTCAAACGAGTGATTAGAGGCTTCAAGATGGAGATGCACGGCGCTCTGTGGTCCTGAACTTGTATTTCTTCTGTGCTGATAAAGCCTCTTGTGTAGAGGCTGTTTTGTCTCACCTATGTACCGTTCTTTACAGCTTTCTTCACTGCATTGGATCGAATAAACTACATTGCTCTGTTTTTGAGTCGGCAACTTGTCCTTAGGGTGAACCAGTTTTTGTCTTAAAGTGTTTCCTGGTTTAAAATAAACAGGGACTTTGTGTTGTCTAAAAATTCTCTGCAGTTTTTCCGACAGGCCAGACACATAAGGGATAGAAACACCCTTCCTTCTCTGTTCAGTTTCCCTTTTGTCCTGCTTCTTGGTTCTCTTCACTCTGTTGAGGGCCCAAGCGGGGTAACCACAGGCTGAGAGGGCATTTCGGACATGTTTTTCCTCTTTCTTAATAATAATAATAATAATAATAATAATAATAATAATAATAATAACTTTTATTTATATAGCGCTTTTCAGTGACCCAAAGACGCTGAACATAATAAAAAAGGGGGGGGTATTTACAGACAGGGGGGACAACACGTACAGAACACATTAATATACAGATAAAATGAACAAGACAGAAGAAGTAGAGAGAAAAAGATGGGGATGTAACAGGGGGTAGAAGTGTAGGCAATGGGGTAGAGGAGGCTAGGGGTAGGGGAGGTCATAGGCTTGGGTGAAGAGGTATGTTTTTAGGCGGGATTTGAATGTTGTGAGTGAGGGAGAGTGGCGGACAGGTTGGGGGAGGGAGTTCCAGAGTCGGGGTGCTGTTCGGGAGAATGCTCTGTCGCCAAAAGTTTTGAGTCGGGATGTTGGTGCAGTCAGGGTGAGAGAGGAGGAGGATCGGAGAGCTCGGGAGGGGCGGTGGGGGATGAGGAGGTCAGACAGGTAGGGGGGGGCAAGGTGGTGAAGAGCTTTGAAGGTGAGGAGGAGTATTTTAAAGTTTATGCGCTGCTTGATGGGGAGCCAGTGGAGAGAGCGGAGAACGGGAGTGATGTGATCACGGGACCGGGTGTGGGTGAGGAGGCGGGCAGCGGAGTTTTGGACCATTTGGAGTCTGTGGAGGGAATGGGAGGAGATGCCAGTGAGGAGGGAGTAGTCAAGGCGGGAGGAGATGAAGGCATGGATGAGGGATTCAGCAGCGGGGAGGGTGAGGCAGTGTCGGATTTTGGCGATGCGGCGGAGGTGGAAGTATGAGGTCTTGACGATGTGGCTGACATGGGGAGTGAAGGAGAGGGTGGGGTCCATGATGACACCGAGATTGCGTACCAGGGTAGAGGGGGTGATGGTCGAGGTGTCGATGCTGAGTGAGAAGGGACCAGTTTTATTGAGAGTGGATTTGGTGCCAATGAGGAGGAGCTCTGTTTTGTCACTGTTCAGTTTGAGGAAGTTGAGAGTGAGCCATGATTTTATTGTAGAGATGCAGGTTTCGATGTGGCTGAGGGGAGGGTTTTGGGTGGATTTGGTGGTGAGGTATATCTGGGTGTCGTCAGCGTAGCAGTGAAAGTCCAGGTTGAGTTGGCGGAGGATGTGACCAAGGGGGAAGATGTAGCAGATGAAGAGGAGGGGGCCGAGGACTGAGCCCTGGGGGACCCCCTGCGTTACTGGGGAGAGGGTGGATGAGTGACCGGAGAGGGAAATGAACTCTTGCCTGTTGGTAAGGTAGGATGTGAGCCAGTCAAGTGCAGAGCCCTCAACACCCAGTTGGCGCAGCCTTTGTAGGAGGATGGAATGGTTTATAGTGTCAAAGGCTGCGCTGAGGTCTAGTAGTAACAGGATGTTGAGGGCCCCGGAGTCTGCAGAGGTGAGGAGATCGTTGAGTACTTTGACCAGGGCTGTTTCAGTGCTGTGAAGTGGGCGGAAGCCAGATTGGAGGGGTTCATAGAGGTTGTTTGACTGGAGGTGGGTGTGAAGTTGGGCGGCGACGATGCGTTCCAGCGTTTTTGAGAGGAACGGCAGGTTGGAGATGGGGCGGTAGTTGGAGAGGTTGGCGGAGTCTAGGGTGGGTTTTTTGAGGATGGGGGTGATGGAGGCCAGTTTGTAGATGGAAGGAACATGGCCGAGGGATAAAGACTGGTTGAAGAGGGTGGTGAGATGGGGGATGAGAGCAGGGAGGCAGGCCTTGGTTAGATTCGTTGGGAGGGGGTCGAGAGAGCAGGTGGTGGTTTTGGAAGGGGTGATGAGGTCTATGATATGAGAGGAGTTAACAGAGGAGAAGGTGGTGTGGGCAGGGAAGGGTGGGTGGTCAGGGAGCGGAGGGGGGGCAGGGGTGGGGGTGGTGATGGAGTTAATGGGGACGGCAGTCATGGAGCTGTTGATTTTGGAAATTTTGTCATTGAAGGCAAGGAGGAAAGAGTTGCAGAGGTCAGGGGAGGAGGGTGGAGTGATGTCCGGTGGCTGGAGCAGCTTGTTGACGGTGGAGAACAGGGTGCGAGGGCTCCGGTGGGAGCTGTTGATGAGGGTGGAGAGGTGGGCAGATTTGGCGGCTTGGAGAGCGTCACGGTAGGAGGAGATGTGTAATTTGAAAGCTTCGGCGTGGACGGTGAGGCGGGTTCTTTTGAGGAGTCGTTCGAGTTGGCGGCCAGTCTGCTTCATGGTGCGGAGTTCAGGGGTGTACCAGGGGGCGGGGTTGATGTATGAGACGGAGGAGGTTTTCCAGGGGGCTAGGGAGTCAAGGGAGTCAGAGAGGGTGGTGTTGAGCATGACAGCATAGTCGTCGGGGGAAGAGGGGGGGGAGTCAGGGGGGAAAGCAGAGGATATGAGCTGGGAGAGCGTGAGGGGGTTGACTGACTTGATATTGCGGTAGGTGATGGTGCGTTTTTTGGGGTTGTGGGGCGAGGGTAGGGGGGCAGAGAAAAGGATGCAGAGATGATCAGAGAGTGGGAAGGGGAGGGGGTGGGGCTTAGATATGGGTAGGAGAGAGGAACAGACTAAGTCCAGAGTGAAGTCCAGAGTGTGGCCTTTGGTATGGGTGGGGAAGTCAATATGTTGGGTGAGATGGAAGCAGTCCAGGAGAGAGAGGAAGTCGGATGTCAGTGGGGCGTTGGGGCAGTCAATGTGGATGTTGAAGTCACCAGTGAGTAGGAGGCGGGCAGAGAGAGAGGATGCGATGGTGAGGAGTTCAGACAATTCAGTGAGGAAAGAGGGGTGGGGCTTTGGGGGACGATAGATCAGGATAGCGGTGATAGAGTTGGGGAGGGAGAAGGCGAGGTATTCAAATGATGAGATGGATGGAAGGTTGAGGTTCAGTTCAGTGATGGATGTAGATTTTTTCTTCTTGCCCTCTGAGCTGGTGGGCACACCTTGAGCTCTGTGTTGTAAGGTTCTGATCACACCCAGCTTGTGCTGTAGTGGGTGGTTGGAACCAAAGAGCAGATACTGGTCCGTGTGTGTAGGTTTCCTATATACTTCTATTTGGAGTTTCCCGTCCTCTCCTCTGATCGTGGAACAATCAAGAAAGGAGAATCGCTTGGCCTTTCTTGATTGTTCCTCGAAACACTTTAAGACAAAAACTGGTTCACCCTAAGGACAAGTTGCCGACTCAAAAACAGAGTAATGTAGTTTATTCGATCCAATGCAGTGAAGAAAGCTGTAAAGAACGGTACATAGGTGAGACAAAACAGCCTCTACACAAGAGGCTTTATCAGCACAGAAGAAATACAAGTTCAGGACCTCAGAGTGCCGTGCATCTCCATCTTGAAGCCTCTAATCACTCGTTTGAAGACGGTGAGGTGAAGGTTTTAAGCAGGGAGAAAAGATGGTTTGAAAGAGGAGTCAAGGAAGCTATTTTTGTTAAAAAAGAAAGACCTTCTTTAAACAGAAATGGAGGGCTAAGGTTTAATCTTCCTGTTATTTAGAATGGGTTACTGAACCCCTGGAAAGGTAGAGGACATTTAGATGCTAATCAGGTACTCAGGGTGGTTGAGCCAGGGTCTCACAAAGACAAAGAGGATTCTAATAGCCCATTAAAATTCTGAATAGGCTAGCTCGGTAGATACAAGGGGGGAGTTTCTGTTGAAACAAACAACTCTTTCTACTTCAGGAAGGCTCCTGCCAATGGGCGGGTCTTACCACAGAACAGTATTAATATCGGAGTTCTCGATCTAAATTCTTTTATTGACAATGACTCTTGGATGAGAGTCGAAACGTCTATTTTTTCAAACTGAGTCCAGATGACTACAACTGAAGCTTTTTCTACTATCAAAGTTGAATGTTTTTCCTGGTCATATTTGAGGAGCTGGAGCAGGTTATAATATGTGCAGCGCGTTCATAGAGGCTTTGGTTGGTGTTTGTTGAGAATGATATCGTGTGGCAGCAGCGGCGTGGCACCCCGGAGTGGGACTGTGAAATGCCATTATTTAGTTCCTTACCAGTGGTCTGTGACTGCGTGAAGGACGCCAGGGCATAGAGCGACGAGGAGGCGCTTATAAATATAAGCTCTGGTGACATGTGTGGACAGGAAGAACGTGAACAAGTGCAGTGCAAATCTTACAAAATAAAAACATAAACTGACCCAAAGCTCTTGCTAGTTTAATTCTGCTGGAATGTGAAGGCGAGAGACAGCAGTTGAAGGGGGAAACAAATCGAATATCTAGAGATATCGACTTAAAATGACTTGTATTTGTATTATATAATTCCTCATATAATGTTTTCATATACATTTAAGGCTTTCTGAGAGTACAAATTGCAAAATGACACATTATTGGGACGTATCAAACTGAAAACAGACAGAGCCAAGTTTAAATTCCTTGCTTCATTTCGTTGACATTTTAGATGCAAAAACATTTACTGTGGGAATTTAGATTTTTTTATTTAGTATTTGAGTCAACTTGATCTGTTTAAAATTGGCGTGAAAAATAACCAAATTTTGCATCACTTTTTCTTCTTTAAAAAAGAAGTACAATCTAAATTTCTCTTAAAATTAGATGTCAACAATGTTCCCTGCATGTTGTCATTTCCAAGTAGAAGTGTGTATATTTGTCCCAGTATTATCTCCCCTTAAGGTGCTCCTTTGTGTTTTTACAGTCAATATATATATAACATAAAAGAACACAAAACAGAAAAAGACACACAGAGAGAGAACATAGACATTTTACACTGTCCTAAATATTTAGCCAGGCGTAATTGGCCCAAAGTCTATCAAATTCTTCAATTTTCAAATTAAGTCCAACGTTTTAAGATAAGATGAGATAAGTCTTTATTTGTCCCACAATGGGGAAATTACAGTGTTGCAACACAAAGTAGGTACAGAAGTAAATAATAAAAAACACTTGTTGTAGAAAAGCTCTCATCAAGTATCTTATAAAAAACCTCTTAAACTCTTAATAAAATGAAATAAGATAATAACAATAGTAACACTCTTATTTACAGCTGTTATATAGATTTTATTTATTTTTTTCCATTTTGTGAATGTCAATTCTTATGTTGGCGCAGTGATTGATCAATTTGTAATTATGCATTATGAAATGTATGTATCCATTTATCGTGGCCATGGCAGGAGATTTCAGGCCCAAATACAAACATATTTTAGACACGGCTGAAGCTCCTTTAATGCATAATAAAACCTAATTTTCAAACTGCTAACATTCACAAGGCTTTAGTTCCCGAGGGTTTGGAAGAGCTAGGATTTAAATACTCACTTTCTCTCTGACTAGCTTTGCTTTAATAGCCACAAAGAGTAGCTCAGACACATTACACACATTAAGGTTTTTTGGTGTGTTTTTTTTACTACCTAAATTGCCTGACAAAAACTTTTAACCACTCTCGAAACTTGTACTTTCTGTGCGCATATCATGTTTCCCGTAACCTCTGTGGTAATAGCTCCAATAACTCCCCATTAGCCACAAGTGTTTGCTCCAGTTCACCGGCCCCGACTAACTGTATTTGAAGGTGGAGTTTCAGTTTGAGGACAGATCACGCCTAATGTCTGCGGGTAAGCACACTGACACAATTACTTGAACCATTAGGGCCGGTATAGGCTTACACTACGGCCCTGATTCAATTAATGCTAAGAGAGACAAGGCGGGGGGAAGGGTGGGCGTCTCCTAACAGCCAATTACGGCCGGTTCGAACCACTGGACCGCATTATCTAATGAGCACTTATTCGCAAATTACAAAACAAAAGAGAGGTGAGTGGTAGGCCCGCGCTCTCCGTCTAAACTTTAACCCCCTGCTGCCTCGGTTACGCAAAAGAAACTTTGGAAAGACTCAACGTATTAGCTTTGATTCAAGACTAAAATATGGATTCAAAATAAACAAATAGTATTCTATTTTAATTGTTGTTTTTTTACCAATATTCTTACCGTATTTTCCGGAGAATAAGTGGCACCAGCCAATGAATGCATAATAGAGAAGAAAAAACATATATATATATATACATATATATATATATATATATATATATACATATATATATATATATATATATATATATATATATATATATATATATATATACATATATATATATATATATATATATATATATACACATATATATATATATATATATATATATATATATATATATATATATATATATATATATATATATATATATATATATATATATATATATATATATATATATATATATATATATCGCATTTTGGAGATATGTCGGTGTAATCCCTCATTCGTCCAGGCGTGTTCCATAGTAGAAAAAGCTTCAGTTGTAGTCATCTGGACTCAGTTAGAAAAAATAGACGTTTCGACTCTCATCCAAGAGTCATTGTCAATAAAAGAATTTAGATCGAGAACTCCGATATTAATACTGTTCTGTGGTAAGACCCGCCCATTGGGCGGAGCCTTCCTGAAGTAGAAAGAGTTGTTTGTTTCAACAGAAACTCCCCCCTTGTATCTACCGAGCTAGCCTATTCAGAATCTTAATGGGCTATTAGAATCCTCTTTGTCTTTGTGAGACCCTGGCTCAACCACCTGATTAGCATCTAAATATCCTTGTCCTGGTCCTCTACCTTCCCAGGGGTTCAGTATACCATTATAGATACCAGGAAGATTGAATCTTAGCCCTCCATAAGGGATGTGGTTACCCCGCTTGGGCTCTCAACAGAGTGAAGAGAACCAAGAAGCAGGACAAAAGGGAAACTGAAGACAACACGAAGTCCCTGTTTATTTTAAACCAGGAAACACTTTAAGACAAAAACTGGTTCACCCTAAGGACAAGTTGCCGACTCAAAAACAGAGCAATGTAGTTTATTCGATCCAATGCAGTGAAGAAAGCTGTAAAGAACGTTACATAGGTGAGACGAAACAGCCTCTACACAAGAGGCTTCATCAACACAGAAGAAATACAAGTTCAGGACCTCAGAGCGCCGTGCATCTCCATCTTGAAGCCTCTAATCACTCGTTTGAAGACGGTGAGGTGAAGGTTTTAAGCAGGGAGAAAAGATGGTTTGAAAGAGGAGTCAAGGAAGCTATTTTTGTTAAAAAAGAAAGACCTTCTTTAAACAGAAATGGAGGGCTAAGATTCAATCTTCCTGGTATCTATAATGGTATACTGAACCCCTGGAAAGGTAGAGGACCAGGACCAGGACATTTAGATGCTAATCAGGTACTCAGGGTGGTTGAGCCAGGGTCTCACAAAGACAAAGAGGATTCTAATAGCCCATTAAGATTCTGAATAGGCTAGCTCGGTAGATACAAGGGGGGAGTTTCTGTTGAAACAAACAACTCTTTCTACTTCAGGAAGGCTCCTCCCAATGGGCGGGTCTTACCACAGAACAGTATTAATATCGGAGTTCTCGATCTAAATTCTTTTATTGACAATGACTCTTGGATGAGAGTCGAAACGTCCATTTTTTCAAACTGAGTCCAGATGACTACAACTGAAGCTTTTTCTACTGCGCATTTTGGAGGGAAATGTATTTGATAAAATCCAAGACATTTTGAATTTCATTTTGAAATGCAATTATTTAATAACAGATTAGAGAACATGGTGAACAGGTGTACGTATGCTAACGCTAACACCTTCAGCTACATGACGCACAGACAACAAACTGTGGTAAGTGTCTAGTATGTTAACGTAACATAATAACAATTATTCAGATAACTATAGCATAAAGAACATGCTAACAAGTTTACCAAAGCATCAGTATTACCCCAAATTAGTAAATCCATTGAATTCTTCTTCCTCTGTGTCATTTCTAAACAACCCCACAAACTCTGGAGGTAGAGGAAGTGCAGATTCTTCTTCTGCGTCGCTTAGAGCCTAAAGCGCCCTCTTGTGGTTGTCAGTGTGAAAATAACAAATAATATCACATATAAGTCGCTCTGGAGTATAAGTCGCACCCGGGCCAAACTCTGAAAAAAGGTGAGACTTATAGTCGTGGAGTTATGGTTGTTTCCTTCATGTGTGTTTGAGTCATGCTGCATCTCCTCAAGAGCACACGATATACAATTCCACCACAAACACACAAACAACACGGAGCTAAACAAGGACAGCTAAAACAGGACAAAATCATGCAGCATCAGGATGAAACTGGGCTCAACGCGGGACCAAACCGTTACAAGTGTGAACGCACGCACCCTAAAGTCAATGCGAATCTTGTTATATAAGTTCAACAGTCTCGCCCTGGTCGAAGCCTGCCAAGGTTCTGGAAGCAAATTTCTAATAATCATTTCTCCCACAAACTTTTCAAAGGCGCTATGGAGTCTGTGGCAACTAACGCCCATAATGCAATTGTTCTCAGTTTATTTTAAATTCTGAATGTCTATATAAAAAACAGAAAAATGTACTTCATCCCTGTTCTGCTTCTTACGTTGTTTGTAGCTTTATTTTAAGCGTGGGGTGTCCAAACTGAGTCCCCCATGTTTCCTGTTGAAGTGGACAAGAGCGTGTTATATCTTCTGTCATTATAACATCATTGTAACACCCAAATGTTATTCATTCAAACTGAGGCGAGGGCCATCTGCTACCGGCCCCCAGAGGCCTATGTAACCTACGTATTATTACTTTTGTTTTATTGTCTGTTGCTATGTCCCTATATTCTATAAGTGTATAACCAAGAATGAATTAAAAGTTATAGAAAGAGAGTTATAGACCTAAAGAGAGACCTAATGTGTCATTTCAAATTGTACTGTACACTATTATGGACTGGAAATTAACATCATTTGCAAAGAACTGTTGAATAGTTACTGTAATGAAATACAATGAAACGGAATGATCAAAAACCATGTTATTGTACTTGAAATGTACCGGTAATCTGTTTTTAATTGTAATGGACCCAGCTAAACTAGCTGATTGCACAGTTTTCAGCTAATGGGATCCATTTAAATAAAGAAAATAAAAAAAATAGAAGGGTTTGTACACATTTTACACTGTTGTTATCAGTGTACCCTTCAGCCGGGCCCTGAACATTTTTCTTTGTGATTGTACCGGTCCTTGTGTGGAAAAGAGCTCAGATTTAAGCTCTGATTTAAACCACTTTATTTTAAAACTATTGACCACTGGCCTTCAGGTTTGTCTGTGTTTCAATATATGGCCCTTAGAGAAAAGAGTTTGAACACTCCTGTTTCAGTTTCACGTGCGCTCACTGCTGAGTCCGTTCTTCACGTATAAAACATGAAATACACTTGTCCACTTAACCCTGAATCATATGAAGGCCTTTGTGCTGCATGAACCAACTCTGCTTTAATAGAAACGTACTTTCTTTAGAGATCTACTCTTTACAACCTCTTCCTGTGGCGCACACACACACACACACACACACACAGACACACACACACAAAGACACACACACGCACACACGCACGCACACACACAGACACACAAACACACGCACACACATATGCACACACACACACACAGACACACATGCACACACACACACACACACGCACGCACACACACACGTTGAAGGTTGTATAATTGATTAAATATGGTCCTCATTAAGACTTACAGTGTCTGGTCGGAGCTGCACACATGATACGAGGAGGCAGAACAGCTTCACCTGCGGGCCCCTGCGGGCCCTTGCGGGCCCTTGCGGGCCCCTGCACACACACGGCCCAGGGTTCACACAAATGGAAGCAGGTCAGTAGTTACAGGAGACATCAGAAAACAGCAGTGAGGTTGTAATGTTGAAACACATTTTTTACTGAACTGATTCAGCAATAATCTAGGTCAAACTTAGATTATTGATTTACATTAAAATATTTTTGTCGGAACATTTCTAAGCCAAACATAAAGATAAAACGGTAAAACTAAATTGCTGAGACGATGATGAAGTGTGTCTGGATTAAGTGTGGGCCTCTGTTGGCAACAATTATAAAGAATAAACAGTTTAACATGGCCAAGGGAACAATCCAAGATGTGAAGAGTTCAAAAATACAATGGCTTCTATTGTCTTTTATCCAGCATGTGGAAGGGAATCTTGTGCTAATGCTGGGTTTATCTATTTAGGGCGAGTTGATTTGATTTGATCTGGACACGCTGTTCTTTGAAAAAATGTGCATTTGTTTAATCATCAAAAATCAGATACTAATTGATACTAAAAGTAAAATAAATATTTTACTGGACAAAAAACAGATTTAGAATGATCGAGAGCTTTATCAGAACTAAGACCAGTAAGACCACAATGTTAAGTAAAGAAAGTATGATCATTTTGTGTTGAAAATGTCAGTTTATTGTCTAGAATATAGTGTTTATAATTATCATTGTCGTTTCAAAATTGTTATAGATAATTTAGTATATTCCATAGTATCAAAACAGCACTATAATGATGAATACACCTAACATGAAGCATCCACAAATATACAAAACCACTATGATTTAACAGGAGCAGATGTGGACAGCACTTTTTGAAGGAATTGTACTTCTCTGAGTAGTTTTTGAACTGCAAACATTTACTCCTATTTTTGAGTAACATTTAGTTTCAAGTAACACAACTCTTACTTAAATAAAGTAAGTAAATATGTTGACAATACGAAATTATGTGAATATTTACCAGATTTTGAGCAAACATGTTTTTTTGTCCTACCAATTACATTAAATTAAACCGATAAATCTGATGTAAAATGTACGCTTACCTTTGCAAATAGATCTACTTATACTTTTATTTCTACTTTTTTTTACTCTTACTTTACATTTTTTTGCATTTTACTTGAGTAATGATATTTTGAAGTAACCTTTCTTTTACTTGGGTTAAATTGTTGTGCCCACCTCTGTCAGGACACAGTAGAAAACCTGAAATGAGGTTAAAGCGGTTAAATCCTGCAAACTCAATACTTCAGCCGGCCAGCACCCTGACACTATCTTCAGCCGCAAACACTTCCTATCTTGCACTAATTAAAACATTTAGCATCACGCAGCACATCTAAAAGAACAATAGTGAGTGAAACGGTGGTCTTTTTCCCTGTGTTGTGGAGCCAAGTCGTCCAGTAGACCACAGCAACGCTAATCCCTCGCATGCAGCTACCGAGGCTCATGGATGTGTGATGAATGGAATTAATTTATTTGTAATCGCTCACAGATCTAGGCGGGGAGGGATAATGAAAAGTGATCGGGCGCGCCGTTCCGGTCGACCACATCGGTAACATGAGGGTTGGCAGCCTTTGTGCGCCGAGTAAATCGCTAATATCTCATCTGATCGGTGGTGCCTCGCTCAGATGAAGAAATATGGCCGTGCGTGTTTGATGAAGGGATTTAGAGATCATGTTGAGGAAAACTAATGGAGAAGATTCTATCAATCATGCGGCAAGTGATGGAAGCTTCTGTTTTAGCCAGACAGTTTGATTACATAATGAACACAGTGGGTTTGAGAATCGTATTTTGTATTGTATTTGGAGCGTTACTACCATGATTTTACAAGCTCTACAGTGCATTTTCTGGTAGAGGGTTCTTCCACCTGCTTGTATCCGTGGAGATTTCCTCAAATGTTTCACACTAGCGTTAAACTGTGGAAACAAGTAAGCGATCGTGCATGTTTTTCAAGGTATTTATCATCATTTCATCCTTAATTTAAGACATTTAAGGTGGATAGGTTTAAGGACATGCTGCGGAACATTTCAAGCAAAGCATAAAACATTCATAGTGACAAGCAGAAAAGTTACATAGTGCACCTTTAATATGTTAAGATGACTGTAACTCAAGCATAAGAATGAGGATATGTCAATTAAAATAACATTAAAGTGCCTCTGAGTTTGGAAAACTTATTGAATTAAAATACAGTTAAAGATAAATGTATTTTGAATTTTGCTAAAAAAAATGTAAATGTTATCCCAGAATAGCACATTTTTAGGTTTATAATTCCACTTTTTAGGTTTATAATTCCACTTCCTATTTGTAATTGATGACTGGGCACAAACTCATCTAATGCCACCATTTTTTTTTTATTTGACAAAAGAAAAAAAACGTATGCGATAACCTTTATTTTGTTGAAATTTTTTTCTTTATGTTAATTATGCATAAACTTTGACTGGTGTGATGACACTTTCTACAGATTTTTCAACTTTTTCTCTACAAATATCTACTCGATTGGTAAAAAATTATAAATTGTACGTACAACAGATGTAAATACACCAAATAAAGTTAAAATTTAAAAATTGTAAAAGCCTGTCATATGCACTTTAACTAAAAATACTGAAGATTTGAATTAAATAGTGATATTTTTTTTCTCTCTCTTCACATTGAGCCGAACATAAGCCAAAACGATGTGATGTGAAAGTTTATATTCAGTCTTCATCATTATTAACACTGCGACATAAAAACTAAACATAATAATAGCAGTTTTGGAAAGCCAAGAACGACAATCCCACCAGACGTCTGTAAATCATCGTGGCCTGCGAGCCTGAATTTGTGCTGAGCATATACAACTTGCCGAACTCATTTATCTTCCAAAGGCCAGCTCGCTACGTGTCGTCAATAACTGCTATTGGCATTTTACTATGGACGAGCTGAGGCCACACTATCGATATCAAAACAGTCTGTCAAGGTGGCGCCAAATCTATGCATCCACTCTAAAAAAGCTTCTTGCGTGACCTCATTTGAGACCTAAAAGTACAGGACACATAAAGGAGGGCATCGTGCAGTAGAAAAGGAGACAAAAAAACACAAAATAAAACTCTTTTGGCCCGAGCTCATTGTAAGTTGATGTATTCAGCACAGTGATGTGATTACAAAGTCCCATCTCGCTCCTCCAGACCCTATAAATACGGATGTGTGACTGCACGGCCCTAGGTGAATGTCCCAGAAATGCCCCAAAAATACACTCTTTTGCAGTGCTGCGGATTCCGTGGGCTCCCGAATGCATCGGCGGCAGAATTCCACACATATTTCCCATGGTTTAGCAGAACAAAGACCGAATCACATGGCATTGCTTGGCTGGAAATAAAGAATAGCTTGATATTGACCTGTCGCCGCGTCCCGAATAATCCGTTATGCCTTAGCTTTGTTTGAATTTGATAGAATTTGCCTCGGAGAAGGGAGGACACCCGCCAGGTAAAGAAAAAGGAGTCAGCAGGAGTAATCCACAACAAAAGCTTCACTTCTTGACCTTGACATGGATATTACTTTAAACAGAAGGGAGACAGAAGATGGAGAAGGGTTAGGGCGAGGGCAGAGCTGTAATGCCTCATGGTCACGGGGTGGAAAATGAACATAATTGAGTCGGTGCTACTCTTTTATTGAATGCATTATTAAGTGAGTAGGCTAGAACTGAAGTAAAATCAGCTACTGTACGACTGCTTCGCCAAGACATTAGCAGATAGGAAAGGTTCAGTCTTTGTTTAGAACTTTTGAGAGAAAACCTGTTGTATCGACAGTACAGATTTCAATGTATTGCAAGACGGCACAAAATTCAAATATCCACCTGTCAATAAATGTGTTTTCTTTTTTCTCTTTTGTCCATGATGCACTGTCTGCGAAATAAAACAAGTTATTTAGCTTTGATTACAGCACGCATTCCCTGCGGCATAGTTTCAATAAGCTTCTGCACTCGTAAATGTTGCATTATTTTACCCCAGTTGACCTTGTATTGATGATGATGATGATGATGTGAGAGTGACCACTGCACAAAGAGAGTGACCACTGCACAATGAGAGTGACCACTGCACAATGAGAGTGACCGCTGCACAAAGAGAGTGACCACTGCACAATGAGAGTGACCGCTGCACAAAGAGAGAGACAACTGCACAATGAGAGTGACCGCTGCACAAAGAGAGAGACAACTGCACAATGAGAGTGACCGCTGCACAAAGAGAGAGACAACTGCACAATGAGAGTGACCACTGCACAAAGAGAGTGACCGCTGCACAAAGAGAGTGAGCACTGCACAAAGAGAGTGACCGCTGCACAATGAGAGTGACCGCTGCACAAAGAGAGAGACAACTGCACAATGAGAGTGACCGCTGCACAAAGAGAGTGAGCACTGCAAAAAGAGAGTGACCACTGCACAAAGAGAGTGACCACTGCACAATGAGAGTGACCACTGCACAAAGAGAGTGAGCACTGCACAAAGAGAGTGAGCACTGCACAAAGAGAGTGACCACTGCACAAAGAGAGTGAGCACTACACAAAGAGAGTGACCACTGCACAAAGAGAGTGACCGCTGCACAAAGAGAGTGACCACTGCACAATGAGAGTGACCACTGCACAAAGAGAGTGACCACGGCACAAAGAGAGTGAGCACTGCACAAAGAGAGTGAGCACTTCACAAAGAGAGTGACCACTGCACAAAGAGAGTGAGCACTACACAAAGAGAGTGACCACTGCACAAAGAGAGTGACCGCTGCACAAAGAGAGTGACCACTGCACAATGAGAGTGACCACTGCACAAAGAGAGTGACCACGGCACAAAGAGAGTGACCACTGCACAAAGAGAGTGAGCACTGCACAAAGAGAGTGACCACTGCACAAAGAGAGTGACCACTGCACAAAGAGAGTGACCACTGCACAAAGAGAGTGACCGCTGCACAAAGAGAGTGAGCACTGCACAAAGAGAGTGACCACTGCACAAAGAGAGTGACCGCTGCACAAAGAGAGTGACCACTGCACAAAGAGAGTGACCACTGCACAAAGAGAGTGAGCACTACACAAATAGAGTGACCACTGCACAAAGAGAGTGACCGCTGCACAAAGAGAGTGAGCACTGCACAAAGAGAGTGACCACTGCACAAAGAGAGTGACCGCTGCACAAAGAGAGTGACCACTGCACAAAGAGAGTGACCACTGCACAAAGAGAGTGAGCACTACACAAATAGAGTGACCACTGCACAAAGAGAGTGACCGCTGCACAAAGAGAGTGAGCACTGCACAAAGAGAGTGACCACTGCACAAAGAGAGTGACCGCTGCACAAAGAGAGTGACCACTGCACAAAGAGAGTGACCACTGCACAAAGAGAGTGAGCACTACACAAATAGAGTGACCACTGCACAAAGAGAGTGACCGCTGCACAAAGAGAGTGAGCACTGCACAAAGAGAGTGACCGCTGCACAAAGAGAGTGAGCACTACACAAAGAGAGTGACCACTGCACAAAGAGAGTGAGCACTACACAAAGAGAGTGACCACTGCACAAAGAGAGTGACCACGGCACAGAGTGACCACTGCACAATGAGAGTGACCACTGCACAAAGAGAGTGACCACGGCACAGAGTGACCGCTGCACAAAGAGAGTGACCGCTGCACAAAGAGAGTGAGCACTGCACAAAGAGAGTGACCGCTGCACAAAGAGAGTGACCGCTGCACAAAGAGAGTGACCACTGCACAAAGAGAGTGACCACTGCACAAAGGCTTCTCCAGCTCGTCCCAAACACTCTCACTGAGGTTCAGATCTGGAGTAGATTTGTTTCTGCTTCTCCTTACATGTTTTATCTGCTCGATCCTTCTCAAAACATGCCGACATCGTCTCCATGACCACGGGATTTGTCTTTCCACATATACAAATGTGAGAAGAAAACCCAGATAGATACCCAATAATAACATCATAAATATAGCCGCAAGCGGCAATGATCGGCCCTCGCTACGCCGCCGCCACGCCGCAAGAGGAGGGGGCGCTAACGCGCCCCAATTGTCCTTTTATTACGCCTACTGCTGAATCTGTGACGCTGTCACATCTTCTCCCCTTTGTTTTACCATCAAAAAGCAATTCTATTTTGAATTCTTGGCAAAATGTGCGGCTTTGCCGCACAGACACCGTGACTCTTTGAATAAAAATGTGGATAACTTTTGATGGTCCTGAAGATGAGTCTCACCAAATTTCAGGTTAATAGGGCTGACGCCCTAAGAGGGGTTTGTGAAAGTCTAAAGTGTAAACATGTTCTGGCGATTTCCCCATTGGAATAACATGGAAGGTTTCGGTCATCGTTACGGCAACGCCATAACAATTATGACTTGGGTCATTGACTTTTTTGATGGGGATGCTAAAATTGAGTTGTGTGTCAAATTTCATATAATTTCGCAAAACTAAACATTTAACCTCCATATAAAATCTGTAGGGGGCGCTGTGGCTCCAAATTAATTTATTTCACTTCAAGTAGGTTTAGGGCAAAGAGTTTAACAACTGATTCTAATTTGACGCAATTCGGACTTTATCTGCGCAAACGGCAGAAATGTAAAATTTGGGAGATTTCTGAAATTCTTGCTACAGTTTGCGGCTTCGCCGCAAAGAGACCGTGACAGGTATCAATGTAATTTGGATAACTTTTGATGTCCCACTTCTCAGTAGCATTTTCACCAAATTTCAGCTTTTTAGGGCCAACGCCCTGGGAGGAGTTCGTAAAAGTTTGGAAAAACTCCGAAGTCATGTTTAGCCATTTTTGAAGCAATATGGCCGACATTTGGTTGGGCGGACGGCGTTGCCTTAATAATATTTTTTACTTCTCTTGTCACCATCTACCTCTGCGCCAAATTTCATGATTCTACGATCAGATTTTTTTTGGGTCATTTCCCATCTCTCAATGCATTTTTGGTACATTTGGGGGCGCTGACGCGCCAATTTTTTTTATTTTAGAAAAGGGAAATAGCCAGAATGTAGAGAGGCACGATTTTTAGAGGTGTGCAAATTTTTGTGACTTTTTGTCAATGTTCACTGGGTGAAAAATAGGGGGGTTGGTCCCGAGAAGAAGAAGAAGAAGAAGAAAGAATAATATTCCGATGCGAAAACAATGTTTCCCATTTTTCAAATATCATAAACTATACATTTTCGGAAAGCGCTCGCGCTTTCCTACCTCATGGTGTGGGTCCCTGGTCACTGACGGGTACTTTCGTTAATTTTGAGTGGGCTCCGCCCACTTTGTGTTTTTGGCCCTCTATACAGTAATAATGTTAAATTTTTGCTTCGCACGGCCTTACGAGATTAATAGGCCTCTCGCCAGCTTGTGGCGCTCGGGCCTAATAAAGTGTGAACAATGAGAGAGAAATCAGATTACTCACACCATCATTTAATCATCCTCTGCACTACATATGTAAATTCAACTGTACATTTGTGTACATATTAAGCCTATTTTTCATTTGTTTTTATCTTATAGCCTATTTTTATCCTATAGCAGATTTTAATTGTTTTACTTTTTGACTTTATACAGATTGTTTTATCATTGTTCATTGTTTTATGTTGCACCGAATCACCAGGACAAGTCGCTATGTTTGTGAATTCTGTTCATTGACAATGGCAATAAAGCTTTTCTGATTCTAATAACTGTTTACATGACATTACAATAATCTGAATAATCTTAAAGTAAAACATAGGCACTCATCAATCATACTATTCTTTTGCCCTTTACGCGTTTGAACAGTTTTTAAAATAACAGGTATAACAGAGAAAGACAACTCAGGGGTTAACGGGGGGTGTGTATGTTTTTTGTCCAGGATAAGAGCAGAAAATCAGTTGGAGTGCTCCGAATGGTGCGGCCTCTTGTGAATGGCCGTACACATCTCAATTTGTCTGTACTTGGCAGGGCCTAAAAGAAGTGCTCTGAAAGCCGTGGCCTATAGAGGACAAAGAAATCAAAGACATTTCCGTTTGTAAGTGTCCTCTACTGTACTCAGAGTGTACTTTTTATAGACAAACGGACTTCAGCTCCGTGTTTTCTTCCTGTTTTCCGAGTCCCACATTCACGGAAAACCTTTTACCACAACATGAAAAGTAGATTCTGTATCCCGCGCTTCTAATTAAAGCCACATTACTGCCATGGCAACCCCCGGGGCCGAATATAACGCTGCGAAACAACACCTGAGTAAATAATTGAGATCAAGGTAAGAACGGAAGAACATGTTCCCTGGATGAAGCGAATACTCTGGACTAAAAGTACTTTGTGGTCCGGGATATGACCCGCGCAGAGGCACGTCGCACAGGCACGTTCCCACGTCTGGTTTTAGCACGGAGACTTTCCGCCATGTGCCGTGGTCGCGCTGAGCTGACATGATGAAGTGTCACCAGCAGTCGACTGTTTAGAGAGAATACAGTATTTAACCATATTTGACTGTAAAATCGATCTGTAACGGCTGTTTTATAGAAGGTTTAGACATCATGGTTTGGGTCGTGGTTCTTAACGTCTGGTGCGCAGGCCTCTGGTGGTAGAAGTTACATGTTTAGACGAGTAATTTCACTAAAATGTGGTTAATTTAATGCATTTTATCTATTGGCTATAGTTTTATGATTCTGATGATGTGACACGTGTATAATTTAATATTAGTTACGTGGCAAACAAAGCTCGCCTGATGTTCACAGAAGTTATAGTTTGATTTTTAAAACTATATGACAAAAATGTACTGCTTTTGCATAAATTGTGTCTGTATTTTTTATTAAATGGTATAGAGCGATTCTCTTTATTTCATTGAAGCGACAGCGCAGTAGCAAAGCAGCAACACAAGGAGGTCTCAGGTTGGAAATCAAATAAACGTTAACCTTGTGAAGTGAAAAAATAAATCTGACATATTTTCGGACTTTAAAAATGAATCGATGTTAAGAGGGGGAAGAAAAAGCTTAGTCTGTTCTGTGGTGTTTTGGACGGGGTTTTGTCTTGATAGATCTCAGCTTTGTCCTCGCTCAGTAATGTTCATTTTAATGTATGCAAGCCAGTCATTTTGTGAGGTGGTTCTTGGTGTGAAACGTTTTAAAAACCACCTCCATTAAAGAGTCTTCCAACAGTTTCCAGAGGAATGCAAGACTGAGATCTTTATGGCTTCTTGGGGATCCGTGCTTTGGACGGTTGATCTTAAATAAAGCTTCGCTACCATGAATCAACAGTTACTTTGTAAAGATTTGGCAAATGTTGCAGAGTAATTGCTATGGAAACACATGATTATAGTACTTAGATTTATTTCAAAGTCAAGGAAACACTCAATTATAATAATATATTTTGAGTTACGTTCCAAAAAGCAGGGATTTGAAGTGATATGTAACAGAATGTTGCATTCAGAGACCGTGTGCCTGGCTTCTGGCTTTTCAACACATTTCTGGTCTGATGGAAAGTGCTACTTAAGTCCAGAGTAACAGTCTGGCATTGAAGCTGATGTCTCTCCAAAAGTTATTCCTCAGTCTTTGCGAAGATTCAGTCCAAAGTTTCTTCTATATTTTGGTATTTTTTGTGTGGTAATTACTAAGATGTTTTTATTGTACTTTTCTTCCAACACATTATTTTCTTCATTGAATTTAAGGTGGACTGTCTGTGCTGGAAGATTTGTTTTCAGAATTCAGCGTTGTCAGTTGCTCAATTTTCAGCAGTTACTTTGAACATTCTGAGCCAATTGTATTTTGTATTTGACTTATTTGTACAGAGACAACACATATTAATTAACATTATGCATGTAAATATGTAAAGAGGCTAATCTCCACCTTCAGTCCCTCTGCAAGTTGATGTCAAAGTGAGATGGAAGCCAAAAGATCACTTCCAAAATAACCTGCACTTGGTCCGTCAATACTCTGGACACTGCTGCATGTGACAAAAAGCACTCCTGGTTTTCCTGCGGAGAAGTGCGGCTCCTTGGCAAACACATCTGCAGAAGCGCGTTAATATCATCATTTACATTCAATCACAAGTCTCATCAAAACAACACGCTGAAACCCCTTCTTTTCACGCCGCCACGTAATCACCGAACGCAGCGAAGGGCGAGGAAAATCTGATTTGTGTTTCAGATCTGATCATTCAACCCTATTTGCCACACTGTATGAGCGGGGAGCGGGATTATGGTGGCGCGCCGATGCAAGCTGGCTAATCTGCATTTATTATTACTGTCATAAAAGAAGCATGTATCCAGCTATTGATAGCAAACCCGCTAATGGAGCGCCAGCGGCTCATTGTTCACGTATCGGGTTTATTCGCACGGACTGACAAAGCCTCACGATGTGCCGCAGATTTGACAGAAAAGTGCAAAGATAAGCTACTAACGATTCCTCCCCGTGCTGGAGTGAAATGTTTATGTTTCGATATTTGGACGACTGTTTCGTTTTGTCTGTGAATGTCGCCGGCCCCGTTCGCTTTGGTCGGTCCGTCAATCTCCATCAGCCACTTGTTTTTCGCTGGGGATGTGGCGTACTTAATTGTTCAAACACTTCACAGTTAAAATACTCTAAGTCAGGCATGTCCAAATTAAGGCCCGGGGGCGAAAAGCGGCCCTCAGACCAATTGTTATTGGCCCTCCGGCTTCCTTCTAAGTTTGTCCAAACACCAAAAAGTAGTAATTTTTGCTGTAAAATTTGAAAATTCAAGCATTTTGACATTATACCCACCTAATATTAATGTTCTAAGTATTATTAAAGGTGTGGCGGCTCATGGGAACTATGTCAAAATGTATTCGACAAATTCAACGTGTTTTTTTCTGGCCCTCAGCCCAAGAAGTTTCAAAATGCGGCCCTCAGTGAAAAAAGTTTGGACACGCCTGCTCTAAGTGGACGAGATAGAAATAAATGAACAGAGAACGGCATCGTCCCAAACAGATATCGCAAACGCTCAGAACACGCTTAAATTGTGACTGTTTGGCTTTTAATAGTGCACATAAAGTGATTATTTCTCTGTAATCCTGGCAGCATTCGGGGCGTTTTAAAGCAGGCCTGTTGTTGATTATACCCCACACAGTCGGCGCTGCCCAGAACATGTGTTCAAACACTTCATCGAGACTTTCCATGGGCGCTCTCTGGCTTCCAGATCAACTGCCATTCCGGGTTTTTAATGTGCCCCAATATAAAATCACAGTAGTCCATTTCTCAGGAACGCTGGTGCGGCTGATGTGTGCCACGCTGCTCCGGTGGATTCCACACAGCCATTTTTCCCTCATTAGGCAAGACACACAATGGCAATATGTTTCTGCTCAAGCGATTCTCTCCGTGTAGAGCGCCGCGTCCGAGTGGACACTTTGTGAATCGCTTTAACAATGTTTACAGTCTCAAATTCAGTTGTATTAGCTGGTGTAAAAATGTTCAGAACTAATAATGTTGCACATATTTTTGCATTCCCAGCAGGATTTACTCTCTTATAAACATAGGGTGAAATGAGACCTAGAACATATGATGACATTCACAGTGCATATGTATGAAGTTTAATCAGACGCCATGTGCTGTGTGGGTGGATTAAGAAATCTTGGCCTCAATTAAAGGACTAAAGTTAGCACGCTCCTCACAAACATACATACAACATAAAATAGTTCATGTTGATTGGCTAATACTAACATGACATGCAACTTTAATAAAAGCAAGGCGGTGGTGTGCGTTTAATCAATAACGTCTCGACGCTGCGCTGAAGTTAAACAGCTTTATGGCATTCTGGGAAAAAAAACATCTCAGGGCGCTTTGCCATCCACATATGGATATTATTCATGTTTATTGCCATGGCTACTCCAATCATATATTAATTCACTAAATAAACTCTTGGACACGAAACAAATTCAAAACGACACATTGCATTTTTATTCCATTGCCAAAAGGTTATGTTATTTTTTATTCCTTCATTTGAAATTAATAAGCTAAAAGTGGCGGTGAAATAGGGCAAAATCAATACTGTAATTCCCAGGCATTATTTAGAAAGAGAAATAAAATAAATCAACTACTTGAGTGCGCCAAGCCAGACGATAAAATGTCCGCCAACATCAAGCGTATTTACAATAGCCAGCCACACTTCATTTCTGTTTGTTTACGCTATGCAAATAAGCCCCTGAACTTGGCTTGTTTCCACCGACTTAATTATATATTAATCATCATTATCATTATGATCACAGCACCAGCAGAGAAGGATTTTGCACCCAATGGTTCCTTGCCAAACAGCAGTATCCACCAGGAGCTCTTTTGGCTCTACAGTGGCCAAAGCTAAGATGATTGGTTACCTGCATAATTCAAATTCCTCTTAAGCTCGGACACAGGTCGTGCAATGACAAAAGCCTTGTTCAATTTGGTGGTACATAATGCACTGGTGGTACTTGAAAGTAGTTATTATTATTGGAGATTGGATGGTTTTTGGGGTCTGCTCAAGAGGTGGAATCAATTATTGTGGTGAACAGCTTCTGATGTTGGGTTTGTGATTTTTGTTAACTCTGTTTTCATAGATTTCCATCCACTGAAGAGCTGCAGAGATGATGGTATTACTAAACATTGCATGCACAGCTGCTGTCTGAAAAGGTGGATAATAACAGGGATGTTTTAGGTCGTGTCCATGGTCAACTGAAGTGTGCCCGGAATTAAGTGCTAAATTAAATTCATGTTTCGAGACCATCTCGACCTTTGTGGAAATGATTGGTGGAGCATGACATGGGGTTCAAATGGATTCATGAGTCTTTCATGGAAGAAATCCACTTTTTAAATTAGAAAAATAGATTACATTTGGCAACATTAAGAGCGTGTGCGTTTCCCCTGCCGTTCAACTGTTTAAATATCATCCACGCAGGTACTTTTGTGTCCCTGAGCAAGATATTTCACCCACATAACGACAAAAGGACAACAAAAGCAAGTGTTTTTTTTTTGTTTGATTGTTTTTTTAGTTTTTTTTAATAGTTTCTATATTGAGATGAGGTGATGTTTCTAAATGAGTTCTGTTTGGAGAAAGAGCCTGAGAACTGCATGAACTAATGAGAAATGTTCCTAATGATATGAACACTTATGCTTCTGTTTGATGCACATAATCAAACTCAACCAAGTTACTTTATTTTATTTTTTTTTAAACGATTAAAAAAAATGCATGAGAAAAGTTGCATGAGAGCCAATATTTTGCCTTCATAATTGTAATTTGAGCTCCATCACAACTTGGGCCGTGTGTTTGAAGTTGCTTTACGATTTCAAATTGTTTTAAATCAAAACATTTATCAATTTGCAGTAACGTCTCTTTGCGACTATCAAGCAAACACACAATTAAAACGCTGTGTTTCTCGTCATCTAAATTGCAGATAATATTGTCGTGCGCAGAACCATTTCCCGCATCACCAAATGTTACACAGCAGTAAAACCGTTCTCTCTGTGACTGACTAATTGAAAACAGGATCTTGGATGTTTTCGACTCCTAAAATTGTCTGCGACCGCCCGTGTGATCTGGCAGGGGCTTGTGGTCTGAGCCTCCCCATTAGTGCCGTTTGCTGCGCTTTCATCTGGAATTAGAAGCTAAGCCCGGCCTAAGAGGAGGTGGTCTGCCTGTGTCGCCCCCCCACACCTTCGCTCCCTCGTGGTGAGCAGAGCCACCAGCCCGTCCGCACACGCCGCTCGCTTCACTCAGCGGCTGGATTCCAGGTGGGTTGTAGTTGATTTAATTTTCCTCCGTCATCTAGTGGCTCGGGTTCTGCTTTGTCCTTGGCCCCTCTCGCAGCCAGTCGCCGACCCTCTCTCCGGGGGGGGGGCGCATGCCGGCCCGCCAGTCATATTTATAACCGAGCGGGAGAACAACAGCATGGTGAGTGCTGCTAAGCTAAGGCAAATGTGAAGTATCGGCCCGACGCCATTCCATTTAAAACAATTAAACGCTAGATCTGTGGATGCTGTGATGGAGGGAGTCGTGTCAGGTTAACTACCAGAGAATGCATAATGTTCATGTGAAAATGTACATTTCTTGTACATTTTCACTTCATCTGAGTCCTACTTTTAGTAGGACTCAGATACAAAGAATATGTACTTATAGATTCATCATGTTCTTGGTATTCACTGTATGTGGATCACTGTGGTTTGAACACTGTTGGTTGAACCAGCAACTCCATCTATTTGGGCCAACTATTTAAAAAGACAACAGGCTTTAAAAAAACTAAAGTTACAATCCAAGTGTAATATTGTATCTGAAGTTAAGATAAAATAAACTGGCCTAAAATGTATAAGAAACTACATTGACCACTGCTGGTAGTGAGTGCAAGGTCTGGAAGGTAGAACAAATACATTCCCCGGATATGTCCAACTGTCCACTATTCCAGGCTGTGGGAAAACCCCACTCAGGCCCAGGCCGATCTGCTCACATGATCAGATGACTCATGTTCCTCCTGAAGAGCTTCTGCACCACCGCAGCTGTAAACAAAGCATCTCTACAAAGTGAGGAGCTGACGCTTTATATTGTTTTCCCACTTGGTCCAGGTCCTTAGATCAGCCAAACTCCTCAGGAGTTTACCTCCCACACCCCATCCAGAGGCTCCAGTCATGACAGGCACCCGAGTGCACCCGTTACCTCCTACCGTGCAGGCTAACTCCTCTTCATACCTCCTACCGTGCAGGCTAACTCCTCTTCATACCTCCTACCGTGCAGGCTAACTCCTCTTCATACCTCCTACCGTGCAGGCTAACTCCTCTTCATACCTCCTACCGTGCAGCTAACTCCTCTTCATACCTCCTACCGTGTAGTCTAACTCCTCTTCATACGTCCTACAGTGTAGGCTAACTCCTCTTCATACCTCCTACCGTGTAGGCTAACTCCTCTTCATATCTCCTACCGTGCAGGCTAACTCCTCTTCATACCTCCTACCGTGTAGGCTAACTCCTCTTCATACATCCTACAGTGTAGGCTAACTCCTCTTCATACCTCCTACCGTGTAGGCTAACTCTTCTTCATACCTCCTACCGTGTAGGCTAACTCCTCTTCATATCTCCTACCGTGCAGTCAAACTCCTCTTCATACGTCCTACAGTGTAGGCTAGCTCCTCTTCATACCTCCTACCGTGCAGGCTAACTCTTCATATCTTCTACCGTGCAGTCTAACTCCTCTTCATACCTCCTACCGTGTAGGCTAACTCCTCTTCATACCTCCTACCGTGCAGTCTAACTCCTCTTCATATCTCCTACAGTGTAGGCTAACTCTTCTTCATACCTCCTACCGTGCAGGCTAACTCCTCTTCATACCTCCTACCGTGCAGGCTAACTCCTCTTCATACGTCCTACAGTGTAGTCTAACTCCTCTTCATACCTCCTACCGTGCAGGCTAACTCCTCTTCATATCTCCTACCGTGTAGGCTAACTCCTCTTCATACCTCCTACCGTGCAGTCTAACTCCTCTTCATACGTCCTACCGTGTAGGCTAACTCCTCTTCATACCTCCTACCGTGCAGGCTAACTCCTCTTCATATCTCCTACCGTGCAGTCTAACTCCTCTTCATATCTCCTACCGTGCAGGCTAACTCCTCTTCATATCTCCTACCGTGCAGGCTAACTCCTCTTCATATCTCCTACCGTGCAGTCTAACTCCTCTTCATACCTCCTACCGTGCAGGCTAACTCCTCTTCATATCTCCTACCGTGTAGGCTAACTCCTCTTCATACCTCCTACCGTGCAGTCTAACTCCTCTTCATACGTCCTACAGTGTAGGCTAACTCCTCTTCATCCCTCCTACCGTGCAGGCTAACTCCTCTTCATATCTCCTACCGTTTAGGCTAACTCCTCTTCATACCTCCTACCGTGCAGGCTAACTCCTCTTCATATCTCCTACCGTGCAGTCTAACTCCTCTTCATACCTCCTACCGTGTAGTCTAACTCCTCTTCATACCTCCTACCGTGTAGGCTAACTCCTCTTCATATCTCCTACCGTGCAGGCTAACTCCTCTTCATATCTCCTACCGTGCAGTCTAACTCCTCTTCATACGTCCTACAGTGTAGGCTAGCTCCTCTTCATACCTCCTACCGTGCAGGCTAACTCTTCATATCTTCTACCGTGCAGTCTAACTCCTCTTCATACCTCCTACCGTGTAGGCTAACTCCTCTTCATATCTCCTACCGTGTAGGCTAACTCCTCTTCATACCTCCTACCGTGCAGGCAAACTCCTCTTCATATCTCCTACCGTGCAGTCTAACTCCTCTTCATACCTCCTACCGTGTAGGCTAACTCCTCTTCATACGTCCTACCGTGTAGGCTAACTCCTCTTCATACCTTCTACCGTCATACGTCCTACCGTGTAGGCTAATGTAGGCTAACTCCTCTTCATATCAGCTGCAGACGGGCCTCCTGCACCTGTCAGATAGCATCTGCTCCTGTCCTCTCCTGCTCCCCTGTCTCACTAACTGACAGAATGGCTTCAGGAGAGTCAAAGCTTGTTTCAGCGGCACACGATAAGAGCCACTTATGCCGGCGGGAAAAGTGTAAAACAGATTCTACTTCTGGGATGTGATGATGTCACTTTCAGATGGGCTGAAGCATGCGCTCCTGATTCAGTTCTAAAGTATTTTCATGACATCAATCTAAAACAAAAAAAAGATCCTCAAGAGCTAAATTCCATACATTAATCACAAATTCCATGATCTCGCTATATGTTTTCAATAAGACAAAGACAGATGATTGAGAGTTCAATTACACAAAACAGGTTTATAATTATTTTAGGGGGCACAGTGTCTTTAACCGCTCTTCCTTTGTGTGGATGGTTCCTGGTTCTGTAAAAAGAACTCAAATCACAGCCAAAAGATAAAAAAAGTCTATATAGAAGTAGAACTAAATGGCTAAATGTACAGCTGCAATGTATTTAAGGTCTTTTCTATATAAATCTGTATCTTCTGGATGACCCACAGGCGTCTGCAGTAGAACGCCTCCCTCCACCACATCAACAGGATTTTAACATTTTTGTGTGTATATTCGTTTATTGTTTTATATTTGTTTTTGTCATTTTATGCTTAAAACATAAATAGTAATAAAGAAAAAGTGTTTCTATCTTCTTCTCTCTTTGAGCGTAGCACAAGGGTTAATCTTATTGTTGTATTTTTAGGGTTTTACCATCCGTCCAATGAGAGCAGATGGAATTTAACCTTTCTGACAAACTAAACAGACCAAATAAATAGATAAATAAAAACACATCTTAATCATAAATGTGACTGACATAGATAAAATATAGATGCATGAACAAATTCCTTCATTAGTGGCCAAACAACAACAACAACAAAAACGCTTCTACATTTAAACTTGTTTGTGGTTTTAAAGCTGCATCATCAGTGTCGCCGCGGCTGCTGATGAATCTTTATTTTGTCTAACGCTCTTCCACTTAATATGCACCGCACCTTTAGCGACTAAATAATGCAGTGTAATGTGATGAAATGGTAATGACTTTGTTTCAACAAGCAACGCGCAGTCTTGTCCGGACATAACCGCTGATAATTGTATCCACCCAAACGACTCCCCCAAACAGTTGCTTTGCCGAGGTTGTTAGCAAAAACGGCCTTTAATTTATTTTCAGTGTTTACGGCTAACAGTCTGTTATTTTCTCATTACGTGCAGAGCTGTGTCCAGTCGTTTCATGAGAGTTGCTTCAAAGTATGTAAGAGAAATCGGTGCAAAACTTGTCCTGCTCCGTGCGCTCGCCGCGGTAACAGGAGCTGTGCAACTGCTCCAGCCTCGTTCTTACTTGTGGTTTCATCAGACTTTACCTCCGCAACCAAGAGACACATTCTGCCCCCCTAATAAAACGTGGACAGGGATTATTCTAAGTGCTTTTGCGATTGCACGTGGGCGGGAACTGTTTTTGCACAACGTTCTGAGCAGGCAGAGACGCACGGCCGTCTGATCGATGAAACACCGTCATTGCAGACTTCGAAGTTGTGCCGCGTGTGTTTTTTATTTGTTTTTTAACAGAAAAATAACATTAAAGGAGCAGTAAGAAATAAGATGTATGAATAAATGTTCTATTTTGTGGTTTTATTTTCCACAGTCGCATTGTAGTGAGTCCAGATGGATCTTTTTCTACACTATAATGTATTGTATAATTGTTTCCAAAGCCTGCTGTAATTAAGCATTTTTTAAAGTCTTTTTGGATATTATTATTGTTTTATTTTTCTTCTTAAAAATGGCTTGGGGCTGTCACAACATTCCTAACGCATTCCAAGAATCCTATTTATTCACCACGATGAGTTTATGAGCCTTTTTTACAACTTTCAGAAGCCGTCACAGTGAAGCTATCAGCTAGTAGCATGCTAACGGTGCACTTCCTGGTTTGCAGAGAGTAAACAGCACACTGTGGTCTCATTTTGAGCCTAAGAGCTGCTTTTTTTACAATATATCTATACTGGAACAAAACAAATCTTACTTTAGTGCATGAAAAAGTTGTGTACATCCCCTTAATAAGCAAAACATAGCATTGTCTTCTTGTGCAGTCTGCGAATAAGTTTCAAGCCAGATCCTTGTCCAGTGTGGTGCTTTTTATCATTTTCCAATCCACTTTATTTCTATAGCTCATTTTTCAAACATAAGCCGCTTCCAAAATGCTGCACATAGTGAAATAAAACCAACGTGTCAAATAAATAGAAAAATAAATAAATAGTCCAAATGGCATTCCCTGGATAAAAATGTGAATGAAAACAAAAGACAACAGAGGACCGCACGACTCACGCGGCGTTAAAAGCCACAGAATAAATGTATCTTTTATACAGAGGATTGATGCAGTGAACAAAATACATTTTCATCACCGCTGATACACCATAAACGCAGATTTTCCTTCCAACATATTGTCCAAACACTCTCGACATTTGTAACTCTGAAGCACTTTTCCTCCTGAGTCGGATCCATAAACAAACTGTTGGACATATATTCATTCAGACAGGCGCCGTAAACATCATTTACCTTGACCACTCACACACGGATACCGAAGGCCAGATTTGGAGGTTGACCTCTTGACCCCTGACATACAGTGCGGGGCCAGATGTAATGCAACAGCGCTGAGCATAAAGCGCATAAGTCAACATAAAGCCACACTTCCGTAACCCGAACATGACGTGGAGGCGGAGGGCTGCGATGTGGGGTGAAAAGGCCAGCGTGAAAGGCAATTTACGTTTGAGGTTCGCTGTAAATATTCCACTAATGCAGCCGCCGGATCAATACGTTCGATCTGCAGAGGCCTTTCATGTTCCGGAGGAGGAGAAGAAGAAGAAGAAGAAGAAGAAGAAGAAGAAGAAGAAGAGAAGACGAATACGAAGAAGAAAAGAAGAATGAAGAGAAGAAGAAGAGAAGAAGAAGGAAGAAGAAGATGAAGAAGAAGAAAGAAGAGAGAAGAAGAAGAAGAAGTAGAAGAAGTAAGAAGAAGAGAAGAAGAAGAAGAAGAGAAGAAGAAAGAAGAAGAAGAAGAAGAAGAAGAAGAAGAAGAAGAAGAAGAAGAAGAAGAAGAAGAAGAAGAAGAAGAAGAAGAAGAAGAAGAAGAAGAAGATGAGAAGGAGAAGGAGAAGGAGAAGGAGAAGAAGAAGAAGAAGAAGAAGAAGAAGAAGAAAGAAGAAGAAGAAGAAGAAGAAGAAGAAGAAGAAGAAGAAGAAGAAGAAGAAGAAGAAGAAGAAGAAGAAGAAGAAGAAGAAGAAGAAGAAGAAGAAGAAGAAGAAGAAGAAGAAGAAGAAGAAGACTATTCAACTGAAGTCGTGGGATGGATTGGAAGCAGTATTCGTTTTAGATTAGATAAGATAACCTTTATTTTTCCCACAATGGGGAAATTTCAATGTTGCAACACAGATTAAGTACAGAAACAGATAAGGCACAGAAGCATAATAATAAAACAAAACAGAAAACGTATTTTTAAAAAAACTCTTATACTCTTATAATCAAAACTGAAAAATAAAGTTATTTTACCTATTATTTTGTTTATCTATTATTAAAAAGCTGAGGTGAAATTAAAAGGTGTAGTAATTATGCATATAATTAGGAGTGCTTTTTGGGGTTGAAATCTAGTGCACTGCAAAAATAATTGACTTCTGAATAAATGAATAGGTTGGATTTAACGTCTGGTATTTTTTGCTGTACTGATATGTTTCACTGGTTTCAAGACATTTCTGATGGGTTACAAGATCATTTATTTTCAAATTAGATAAGTAAATTAGCCGTGGAAATAGTTAAAGTAATTTATTCTCACCCTAAAAGTCTCTGAAAATGGTAAATTAAAGTATTAAAACGAGTCTGAATCATCTTGTGTCAAAGTTAAATAAAGTAAAGAATTCTGAACTAGTCAAAATTAAGATGAATGTTCTGAACCAAATGTTAGTGTTACGATTATTGTGAGAAAAAAAATCACGATTTAACGATTTTTCACAATTATTGAGACCGTGACCAAACAAGGGTGAAATATTTAATTGTCTTTCATTCTCGTTATCTAACAGGTTATTATTACTCAAGTTTTGGACCGGCTTTATGAAATTCAACTTTCTGAAAGACAAAAAAAAGTTAAATGTAACAAAAACAGCAAGATAAAAACTGTTATTTTGGTCAAATTCTTTTTATAAATTGAACTAAAAATAAAAAAATTGCTTCTAAAATGGTCACAATTATTTTTTTGTTCTTACAATTATATTGAGACCTGAATGATCACAATTATCGATTAAATCTTTTAATTAGTAGCAGTTCAATAAAGTTGGCTAAAGGGATCCACAGCACGCTCCAGACATTGATTCACGTTCTCAGCCGGGAGGACTCAGCTGACATGCACGTTTTAGATCCGGGACGAAACACGCACAACGGTCTGAGAATTGAACCTGAAACCTTCTTGCTGTGTGGCAACATAACTACAACGCTGTAGCCTCCTGGCACCAGCAAACACGCCACATTCAAAGACAATAGAATCATTTTGCTCTTTGTAACATTTCCACCACCTGTTTCCATTTTTCCTCCACCTGTTTCCATGGATACGTTACAGTTCTACCGAAAGTGTTCCAGAGTACGGCTTTAAACGCACCTACATTAGTTACACATGCAGATACAGTCAGGTGTGAGGAGAAGCAAGAATCCATGTTTTTCTAGATATTTTCCAGCAAATGAAACACCTGTAACTGAAACGTTCATGTAATGCCACGCTGTGGAACATTCCAGACAAAATCGTCATGCCATCAAACTGCTGCCCCGTCACAGAAGTCTATTTTTGCCCTGGTCCTCATTGACAGATAAATAAATGCACATTTTTACGGTATGTTAGAGCAATAATAACATGGCAGTGCATTTTTAATTAGCTTTTTTTTATATTCTCCTAATTAACGCTGGACTGTGGCAGTGTGAGTAATGAGACTGAACAGGGCTCACACGTGAAGAATATTAGTCCTAATGCATAATTGGACCCCATTACCATATCCGCTCATTTTAATTTTTCTTAGCCCGGCATGAGGCCAATAAAAGTGCTATTAAAACCATGACTTTTATGAAATGAAGAGAAACGAGCTGATAATTCACCTGCAGGTGGATTATGACGGATTTGTTTGCTACTTTCTGCTCACGTTGTAATCGTCAGCTGTAGTTTTTAAAGTGACAAATAAAGTGCAGAGTAAATAATAGAATAGTTGCGTGCGTACTTTGCAGTGATAAATAAGGAAAAACACTTAAGCTGCATGTATGGTTCATGCTGAATAATGTGTGTGAAAACCTGGTAAAGATCAACACCTTCGACACATTGACACTATCTGTGGGCGATGTAACAAAGGTGTCTTGCTTAAGGGCAAAGATGATATACACCGGTATGTATGTAAACAATTAAAAATCACTGTATATGTGTTTTAATCAGATTTCCACACAGCTTATACTATTATGTAAATGACTGCGATGTGAAGGCGAGACATGGCACTTCTGTCTCAGTCTATTTGTTAATTCAGTTGTTATTCTGGGTCTGAAAACATGATTTAATTAAATGTAAATGAAGCTTGATCTGACGGAGCCTGGGGAGATTATGGAGATTTTTTCACTCTTTAAAATGCAACAGATTCTAGACATCAGTAATTAAGAGTGCCTGTAATGTTATCAGAGGAAGGTAATACTCTTTGTTTACTCATTTATTTGAGTAACTCTGGAGTAGTTTTTGGACCTCATCATTTTTACTACTACAACTTCAGTATTATACTTTATACTTTTACTTGATTAAATGGTTTGGTTCCTCCTCTTTTAATTTTTTTTCTTGAAGATTATAAAACACAAAACAAACAAAAACAAACCTGACAGGACCAGAAATAAAATATATTGGGCAAAATTTAAAATAACACTTTAGGAAAAAATAAGGCATCCAAAGAAGGGTTAAGGCCTGAAAAAAAATAATATAATAAAAAAAATACTGAAAATGGAAAAAAAAATCACATACGCACTCAGCTTGAAAATGTATAAATTTGACAAAATGGGACTTTTATTTTGGACCTTGTGTCTTAATCGTTGGTGTAGTTTGTGTCATCCGTTTTTTCCCCTGCTGCCAGAAGAATACTTCAGAGGTATCCATTTATGTTGTCCATGGCAGGAGTTTTGAGGCCCAAATACATATTTAACTGAAGTTCAGTGGGATGGCAATGCTGAAAATAGTCTGCAATGCTTTAGTTTAACATGGAACAAAGCCACAACACATATAACAACAGTACACAACAGTATAACCGTGGTTACAAGTAAAACAATGTTAAAATCTTATGCCTACACCTTTGAATTGTCGGCTGGATGAATGAAATACTGGACACAATCTGATGCCATCCTTGGTGCCGCCGTAATCCACTTGAAGGACCACGCTCGGAGGAGAACGCCTCTGAAATATTGAACTGGGGAGAAGTCCTGAATTACAGGATTAAAGTTATGCAGAGGCTCATGAATAATGCAGCCCTGACGTTTATTTCCGGAGAAGTCGACTGTAAAACCCTGTCCCCCACGCCAAGTTTTCCGGCGCTCTCCCATTCCCTACTTTCAGCCCCCGGCACCAATGATGGATGGCATCTTAAAGTAAACTAATTAAATGTGAAAAAGAAAATGAATTGTGACGATATTTCATCCAATCAACATCGTAATGGCAAGAGTGTCAGACTATTTCATGCCATCAAAAAATTAAAAGCATAAATCAAACTTTCCGCGAGGGTGAAATGGGGGGGGGGGGAGTGGGTTGGGAAAGTTATTGTTTTAACAGAATGACAAAATCATTACAATCGAATTTATGACCCCAAGGCCTAGAGTTTGCTATGATCTAGTGTTGGCATGTGGCGCTAATATCCCTGTCGTCGTTTCAGACTCATTCATTCACTGGGCGCGGGCAGGAAATACGCTCATTTTTAGCGGCACACTTGCTGAGAAGAGAGAGGTGCTTATGTCCAAGACCCTGCCCCCGGCGTAGAGCGAAGAGAAGGGACAGAATTATCATTTAGACATTAAGAGATAGATGTGCATGGTGTAGTCCAATTATTACTTTGTGCAGTTGTCACCGGCACGTACTTTGTCCTTTAAAGTTCCCAGAGCTCACTTTCCATTGTTCTACTTTTTAACCGATGTAAATGTTTTATTTAATATGAACTTTAATGAGAAACATCCACAGCTGCAAACGGGTCAAAGGCAAAGTACACCCAAAACACCTCCTATTTTAGCATTATCAATATATCATTACAAACGCTCGCTCGTCATTGGTTCAGGCTCATTCTGGAGGAAGAAAAGGCCAAATGTATTCTTAAGTATCAGATTCAATGACACATATTATGCAAAATGGACTTTTGAGCTTTCATCCATGTTACAACGTTGTTCTCTGATCAAAAATAAACATGCATTTATTATTATTGTATTTAGCTTCAATCATGCTTGTTTTATTAAGCTGTTTACAAGTCGTCTTGCTCAGAGCTTCAGAAATCCCTTTGTTTCAAGTTCCCTCAGAATATTTATATTTCTGCTGTCAAACCGCATACACTACAACTGTGTGAGGGTTTGTTTACAACGGACTCAAACAGGCATGTCCAAACTAGGGCCCGGGGGCCAAATGCGGCCCTCAGACCAATTTTTGTTGGCCCTCCAGCTTCCTGCTATATTGGCCCAAACAACAAAAGGTAGTAGTAAAATTCAGGCATATTGATGTTATACCAACCTAATATTAATGTTCCAAGTCTAATTAAGGTGTGGAGGCTCATCGCAATTACGTCAAATGCAAAATTTCGAATGATTCACTTTGTCATTCAACAAATTCGACATTGTCAAGTTGTTTGTGGCCCTCTGCCCCGGTTAAGTTTCAAAATGCGGCCCTTGGTGAAAAAAGTTTGGACACCCCTGCACCAAAAACATCTCGTTAATTATATGAACTGAACAACCCCTAAGATGACCAATGCTCCGCCTCTTTTTCCACAACTAATTCAATCTCATTTAAAACTGTTCAAATGGCAACCTCGTAATATCCAAAAGTATCTGGAGCCGCCTCTGCTTTTCCATCCAAGCGCTTATCATAAAGGAAAGGAAATTAACACACAATTTGCGATGCACAAATGATGCAGTTAACAGATATTGAACTTGACAAACCGACTGCTAATATCTCTTTGGTTTTATTTCAAAGGGAACATGCCTGATCTGGTCCTGCTCTAATCACTGTTCTGTCTCATCACTGTTCTGAGAGTGGACTTTTTTTTCTTTCTTTTTCACAGCATTAATATTTTCACAGTTCCCCAGGAGATGTGTTGTCACTTGAAATGTGGAAGCCATCACTGGAATCGTGTGAAGAGACGGAGTAACACGTTGGGCTGGTGTGAAACGCTGTGTGAGAACCTGCTGCTTCCATCTCTCCTCGTGCTGCCTGACTGCAATGCATTTTACACTTCATAAACACATCTGCATGCTGTTCCAAATATCTGACATAACACTGTCCCTGCAACTAATTAAAATGACTTGAATTTAGAATATTAATCTTGATTTAAAGTAGGTTTGTTTATATTATCCATCGGTTTCTCAATCAGTTCTTTCTCAGAACAGAACACACAGCATTTATTCAGAAACATATTTGTTCGTTGAATTGACCTTGTTTTTCATTATACTGGCCTCAGCAGAAAGTAAAGACTGTATGAGTGTTTAGAGACATCCAACAGTCATTTACATAAATATATATCCAGTGATGTCTGTGTCATTCAGCTCATATTGCAAAAGCTGTGTTGATGTATTTTCTGACATCTCTCAGTTTTCTTCTGCATAAATATTTGATAAAGTCATGCATACATTTATTTAAATTATATTTACTACAAACATTTTTGAATGTGTCAACTGGTCTTGGACAAAAAAAAAAAAACAAAGTCTGAATATAATCACAGCCTGCACCAAACCAGTGTCACTTTGGTCTCATCAGGACTCAGCGTTTTGGAAACATTTTCATTTTGCATTATTTAAGATACATTTTAATAGCCGTAGTCTTGAATTGCTGGGTATCAATTTGTTGTTGGGTTGTCGGATTCATGAAGAAACAGAATACGCACATGGCCGTTGGACACAAAAATGCTCATACTCAAACTAAAACATGAAAAATATTCTGATTTAAAGTCATTTTGATGTAGACACTCGTTCCCTTTGATCAGCAGTGACTGTCGCGGGTGATAGTTTGCAGTGGCATCACATCTCGGGATAATCCAGCAGTGGATTGGCTTCAGCCGCTCATCGCTCAGGTCTGAAGGTCAATGCGTGACATGCATCAGTGATCAAAATGACCCACGAGCACTCACCTGAGCACATTTACAGAAGATACAGAAGATACAGAAGATACAGAAGATACTGAAGATACTGAAGATACTGAAGATACTGAAGATACTGAAGATACAGAAGATACAGAAGATACTGAAGATACTGAAGATACTGAAGATACAGAAGATACAGAAGATACTGAAGATACTGAAGATACAGAAGATACAGAAGATACAGAAGATACAGAAGATACAGAAGATACTGAAGATACAGAAGATACAGAAGATACAGAAGATACAGAAGATACTGAAGATACTGAAGATACTGAAGATACTGAAGATACTGAAGATACAGAAGATACAGAAGATACAGAAGATACAGAAGATACAGAAGATACTGAAGATACAGAAGATACAGAAGATACAGAAGATACAGAAGATACTGAAGATACAGAAGATACAGAAGATACTGAAGATACAGAAGATACAGAAGATACTGAAGATACTGAAGATACAGAAGATACAGAAGATACAGAAGATACTGAAGATACTGAAGATACTGAAGATACAGAAGATACAGAAGATACAGAAGATACAGAAGATACTGAAGATACTGAAGATACTGAAGATACTGAAGATACAGAAGATACTGAAGATACTGAAGATACTGAAGATACAGAAGATACAGAAGATACTGAAGATACTGAAGATACAGAAGATACAGAAGATACAGAAGATACAGAAGATACAGAAGATACAGAAGATACTGAAGATACTGAAGATACTGAAGATACTGAAGATACAGAAGATACAGAAGATACAGAAGATACAGAAGATACAGAAGATACTGAAGATACTGAAGATACAGAAGATACAGAAGATACAGAAGATACTGAAGATACTGAAGATACTGAAGATACTGAAGATACAGAAGATACAGAAGATACAGAAGATACAGAAGATACTGAAGATACTGAAGATACTGAAGATACTGAAGATACTGAAGATACAGAAGATACTGAAGATACTGAAGATACTGAAGATACTGAAGATACTGAAGATACTGAAGATACAGAAGATACAGAGGATACAGAAGATACAGAAGATACAGAAGATACAGAAGATACTGAAGATACTGAAGATACTGAAGATACTGAAGATACAGAAGATACAGAAGATACAGAAGATACAGAAGATACAGAAGATACAGAAGATACAGAAGATACAGAAGATACTGAAGATACTGAAGATACAGAAGATACAGAAGATACAGAAGATACTGAAGATACTGAAGATACTGAAGATACTGAAGATACAGAAGATACAGAAGATACTGAAGATACTGAAGATACTGAAGATACTGAAGATACTGAAGATACTGAAGATACAGAAGATACTGAAGATACTGAAGATACTGAAGATACTGAAGATACTGAAGATACAGAAGATACTGAAGATACTGAAGATACAGAAGATACAGAAGATACTGAAGATACAGAAGATACAGAAGATACAGAAGATACAGAAGATACAGAAGATACTGAAGATACAGAAGATACAGAAGATACAGAAGATACAGAAGATACTGAAGATACTGAAGATACTGAAGATACTGAAGATACAGAAGATACAGAAGATACTGAAGATACTGAAGATACAGAAGATACAGAAGATACAGAAGATACAGAAGATACAGAAGATACAGAAGATACAGAAGATACTGAAGATACAGAAGATACAGAAGATACAGAAGATACAGAAGATACTGAAGATACTGAAGATACTGAAGATACTGAAGATACTGAAGATACTGAAGATACTGAAGATACAGAAGATACAGAAGATACTGAAGATACAGAAGATACAGAAGATACAGAAGATACAGAAGATACTGAAGATACTGAAGATACTGAAGATACTGAAGATACTGAAGATACTGAAGATACAGAAGATACAGAAGATACAGAAGATACAGAAGATACAGAAGATACTGAAACTGCATCGAGGCCGGTCCCTCCAACAAATGATAATACTATGTGCCCCAACAAAACATGGAGTATTTAAATATAAATACAATAAAGCTGCGGAAGAAGACGGATGGTTAGAATACATTGTTTATCCTCCGAGCAATTTATTTCTGCAACATAAAAAGTTTCAATAAACAGGTGTTTGAGTTAAAGCACCAGAGTAAGATTTCAGCCAAAACATGAACTAAAATTAAAGCATTTATTTTATATTATGGATGCTTTTCTTGCACTACTATACAACCAAAAAATACATCCTCAAGTGAAGTGGACTTGCCTCTTCACAGTCCTAGCTTGTAATTCAACGTATTGACTATTTATCTCCATGGGGATGTTTGATATTTGCCTGAAATGTTCCACAGCGAGGCATTAGACAGATGTATCCCACTGGAAAATGATCCAAAGCAGTGTTTCTCAAACTGTGGTACGTGGGCTCATCTTCATTTCTATGTTTACTTCATTACATTGTATCCACATTTGAGTACTTTTGAGTTAAAAGTATTATGAAAATGGTGTATTCCAACGTAAGTCCTTCTTTAGCTATAATTTAGACCTGCTGATTTAGATCTGGTGCTACTCGGAGACACAAATCTTTCAACTCTCTATGGAGTCATGCAGGAATCGTACTGCTTTAAAATACAAACGAACAAAAGCACTGCACTGTTTTTCTTTCTACATAATACCCATGTTTTCTGCCTTCTAAATGAATATATATAACTCATTGCTTGGATCGGCTAAAATAGCTCCTGTTTGTAAGCAATGCACTGACATCCAATTATTTCTATTTCTTAAGATACCTTGAGATGACTTTAGTTATAAAGGGTAGTGTGTATGTGTATAAATATAATGAAATGCATGATTGGTCCTTATGCCTGGCATGACAACACTTTCATACTCCATAAATCATGACCTTCAAACCTCTACATATCATCATAGCAATAATACAGTGACACTACATGGCATGAGTCAAAACCCAAATGCAATGGGCTTATCAGTTATTTCTGGCACAAGCAGCGGGCCGGCTCCTCCCCCGGCCCTGAACACTCTTCTCCATAAATACAGGGTTGACTTAGTTGATATGCCTCTGAGGCATTTTAAATATTCCCCCCAAAAAATATCTATTCATACAGCGGGGCCTGGTAATTGGCTGATTTATGACCTTTTCACACCACTGAAGCGATTAACTGAAGACATCATTCGCAGCTGTCACTCAAACTGATTGTTCACATGGAAACCAAACGGCACGCGTCCCAAAGAGGCAGCGGCGGTGGAAGACTGGAGAATGATGCGCTCAAAGGCCTGTGACTGAAGTGGCCTCTTCTGCAATGTCAGCTGCACTGTAGCTCTGTGTGCGACAGCGTTTCAGCTCCAAACCAAGTCCACTTCAACCAAGTTTGAGACGAAAAAACACCAGCCACTTTGAGAGATTCCTCCTTTGCCTGGAACGTTCATCAGGTTTACATCGCACTGATTAGGCTAGAGCTCATTTACACGTTTAAAACACATTTAAAACATGTATTCTTACTGTGAGCAGGAGCGCCACCTGCTTGTCTTCATGGAGATTCCATTCTGTGGACTTTTCACCGGAAAAGTTACACAGTGCACCTTTAAGTACTTAAATACTGCTACATGTATATCACTGGGTGTTTGAGTGGACCAGAAGAACCATTTAACATTATTATTATTTTTTTAAGTAAGAAAGAAGATGTATTATATAAGTTAGACAGTTAGTAAGACATATTACACTTTTTTATTTTATTGCAGATCATGATTTTACATTTAGTTGATTTTTAATAGCCTCTTTGATCTAAAACTGAATAATAATAGAAACGATTCCATTGACTTCCTCTTCAAAACTGCAGCTCTGAGGCCACGCCTCTTACAGATATTCATCTGTTTTTTATTGTTGAAAAATGTCAATGTGTCTAAATTCTAATTTGGGTAGAGATGGGGCGTAAACGGAAAACAGAAATGTTCTGGGCACTCAAGCCTCAAATGTCAGAGAAAACATGACTACCTGTGATCAGGATCAGGATCAGGATCAGGATCAGGATCAGGATCAGGATCAGGAGGAACAGGAACAGGATCAGGATCAGGATCAGGATCAGGATCAGGATCAGGATCAGGATCAGGAGGAACAGGAACAGGAACAGGAACAGGATCAGGATCAGGATCAGGATCAGGATCAGAATCAGGATCAGGATCAGGATCAGGATCAGGATCAGGATCAGGATCAGGATCAGGATCAGGAGGAACAGGAACAGGAACAGGATCAGGATCAGAATCAGAATCAGAATCAGAATCAGAATCAGAATCAGAATCAGAATCAGGATCAGGATCAGGATCAGGATCAGGATCAGGAGGAACAGGAACAGGATCAGGATCAGGATCAGAATCAGAATCAGAATCAGAATCAGAATCAGAATCAGAATCAGAATCAGAATCAGAATCAGAATCAGGATCAGGATCAGGATCAGGATCAGGATCAGGATCAGGATCAGGATCAGGAGGAACAGGAACAGGATCAGGATCAGGATCAGGATCAGAATCAGAATCAGAATCAGAATCAGAATCAGAATCAGAATCAGAATCAGAATCAGGATCAGGATCAGGATCAGGATCAGAATCAGAATCAGAATCAGAATCAGGATCAGGATCAGGATCAGGATCAGAATCAGAATCAGAATCAGAATCAGGATCAGGATCAGGATCAGGATCAGGATCAGGATCAGGATCAGAATCAGAATCAGAATCAGAATCAGGATCAGGATCAGAATCAGGATCAGAATCAGGATCAGGATCAGGATCAGGAGGAACAGGAACAGGATCAGGATCAGAATCAGAATCAGAATCAGAATCAGGATCAGGAGGAACAGGAACAGGATCAGGATCAGAATCAGAATCAGAAGAAACAGGAAGAGTTTATTGCCATTGTCAATAAACAAAATTCGGAGATTCGGTGAAACTTAAAACAATAAAAAATGATAAAACGCTGGCATTAAAGAAAAACTATTTATATCTACTATCTCTTCTAAATTCTACTTGAATTTACAGATGTAGTGCAGAAACAGTGCAGTGAGTGATTGATTCAATCATAATTAAAGTGACAGGTATTTAAGACGTTTGGCTGTTTAGCTGTGCTTATGACTGAAAGGATTTTATATGTGCTACTCTCTTTTAAAGTTTTAAAGTGAATAAAGATTACTTCACTGCTTTTATGGTGATTTTAATTCATTTTATGTCATATGTTTTAACCTGTTTATATATTCTCCTGTTATGTAAAGCCCTTTAAATGTCTCCGTTTATGAATCGTGCTCTACAAACTAACCTGCCTTGCCTATTATTCTATCATTCATTATAAATTGGTGAACAACTACATTGTGCTCCGAGGCCGATGCAATAGCAGGTGTTCGGGTGTCTGTCTGTAGCATGTCTACTGTGATCTCCACCAATGCACTGCTCACAGCTCCATTCTCTCTCAATGGTCCACGGGAGACTTATCACTGCACAGCTCCCATTACTCTGCCTGTAACGACCACACACTGCCATTTGTCTTTATAGCTCCACAAACACTCTCTCTACCTGCATCTCCAGGGCCTTCGCTTGGTAAAACACCAGCCAAATAACATCACGCTAATTGGCTTCTTCCAATCTGTGTCTGTTCACGCGACGTTTTTAGACAAAGAAGAAATATCAGCTCGTCTTTCATTATGTGGAAGAGTCTTGGAATGCTTCTTCATAGGATAGAAATGGGGGCACCAACCCAAACATGAGAACACCCAGTTTACAGTTGTGCGCTGAAGAGAAAGATGTATCATACCTCGTACATCGTCCTTGTTGAAGACTTTGGTTTAGTCCTGCTCCAGTCCAGGTTTAGTTCCAGGATCAGTTTCGGTTTAGTCCCAATTTTGTTGCAGTACGTTGTTTTAAGTAGTTTTTGACTAGTTCTGATTGTACTTTCTACTCTCACCATTTATCACAACCTGGGTGTCACTTCTAAACAACTCCTCAAACTCCTGAGGTAGAGGAAGTGCTGGTTCTTCTTCTGCGTCACTTTGAGCGCCGCTGCGTCGCTTTAGAGCCCTCTTGTGGTTGGCAGGTGAAATGCGGTTGCCAGTGTGAAAGCATAAGTCGCACCCCGGCCAAAACTATGTAAAAAGTGCGACTTATAATCAGGAAAAATACACTTGCAATACAATACTTACACCCACTGATAGAATATTTATATTTATGAAATTTCCCCATGTGGGACAATAAAGGAATATCTTATCTTAATATTGTGTGAAGCAGTTTCCGTCGCCTGATTTGTCTTAACTTCAGACAAAGCATCTGTATCTTTGCTGTTTGTATCGAAGGAAGTCTGAACATTTGGACCCGAACACACAACTGTGATGACATAACAGTCCCACATTTAGTACATGGGGTGTTCTTGTTGTAACACAGCTCGATCTATTGTGCTATGAAGTATAAAAATCAGGTTCAGACTTCTGAGAGCACTTTGAAGGTCTTCTCTCTTTATGGGTTATTTTACGTGCCATTTTGAGCACTTTTCACCATTCAAAATATATTTACTGTATATAATCATTATTACTGTGATAATCGTGCTCATATTTCCTGCTCCCCATCTGGAACATGACATTATTACATTTTCAATTCACTTTATCACGAAGTCACAATGTTAAACACTTCATAAGAAATCACATATCTGAAATTTTAAGCTGCTGCAAGTCCACAATTCTACGGACATCGGTGATACCGATTCTATGAAGGCCTCGGAGGCATCTCGTGGTTGAGAACGTGTAGCAAAACGTGATTCAACGCGACAGCCGGGCGACAAACAGACCGGAAATGACTTTGCCGGTGGGAGGAGCAGCCGTCGCGTCGCTTTAAACTTCATATACACCGAGTGAATTTCAAACGTCATAATTGAACTTCTTTTGTTTAATTCAATGGGTTCGAGAAGTGCACTGGGGGCTTTTTCTGTCCGCTCCTTTGGGCTCGTACTCTCTCAGACTAATTAGAGGAGATAATGGAGGGTGAAGCTAAATGGTGCTGATGGGGTCCAGCAGAAGGTTATTAGGTGTCCTCATTAGCGGGCCAATTGAAGTGCGAGAGGTTTTAAAGTCTCGTTCTGATCCTGATGGATGGTCCGCAGACAGCACGGGCAGGTGGGATCCACTCACCGGGGAATGGGCAAAGAACTTGGTGAGTGCTGTTAGCGATCAGTTTAGTGCAGTATGAAGATGATTGACAGACAGTAACACTCCTGTCGTACACCGGTCTAAGTGTTTTTCTTTCCCACGCAGTGCTCTGGTGTGTTTTGGGAAAAATATGGAAATGTATAACTTAATTTGGACATAGCAAACTATATACACTGCCTGACCAAACGAAAAGTCAACTAGAAAAGTCAAATACATGTTTAAATGTTCAACTAAGCAATCGGTACGAGCTTCCTACTTCCTAACGCTGCATGGGAAAACACTGATGCAGCGAGTGGCTTCTTCTCATTTCTGAAACAACCATGTGGAAAGACGAATCTCGTGATCATGGATCAGGTGTGTGTTTGAGAAGGGTCAAATCAATGGCAAAAAGCAGAGAAAACATCTAAGGAGAAGCAGAAACTACTACAGATCTGAACCCCGGTGAGAGTGTTTGGGACGAGCTGGACGAGGCTTTGTGCAGTGGGCACACCAACATCAACTATTGTGTGAATTATGCTGCGTTCCATTAGTCCTCGGAGGTCGGAATTCGGACCTCTGAGAGACGTTTTCTCAGAGTTTCTGCGTTCCAGCATCAAGCCGTAAAAACTATGAGCAATACATAACAGTGTACGGGACTGTAACGACTCAAATCATACAATAAAACCCAAGAAGGTGCTCGAATCAACCAAAATATGGATCCAATTATGTTGATTTATTACCCCGGACAGTGTTATTACATCTGCAAGTTATAAATCAACATTTGAATGTGAATTTTTGCTTTTGTTGGCATTAGCTCCATGTAGACGTTAGCATCACAGAGTATTTATAACGACTGAGGTTAAACGGCCGCGCAGGAGCAGGTTCACAGACAGCAAGGGGCAGTAGAGAGCAACTCAAATGATCTTTTTCAATAACTATAACCTACATGTAGTATTTTTACCAGGAAGTCCCTACTTTATACTCCATATTCATATATTACGGTGTATTTTGATTTTAATTTTGATTGACAAGTTTGAGTTTTGTGCCTCTAACTCAACTCAATGACTGATACTTTTAGCTATATATTTGTGCTCCAATCCAAATATTTAGACATAGCCAAAATGACAAAGGACCATTTCACATTTACCTCATGCTGGTGCTCAGAAGACTTAATCCTGTCCAAAGCACGGCCTTTGTTTTCAGTGCTTCTTCTGTTCTCATAGTTGTCATTGTGCAATATTATTTATCACTTCAGCTGCAGCTTATTCAAAGTGCAGCGTTTGCTTTTACATTGCAAAAGAACCTATAGTTATGTCTAGTGTTTGATACTGAAGGAAAAGTAAATATGTCAGTCACAACAAAATAAAGCAGTTTTAATATGTACAATTACGATGTGGTCTTAAAAAAGATCGAGGCCAATCAAAAACATTTCAAGAAAAGTCTAAATTTGACATATTTTTATCAGTATTAATATTTGTTCAATAGAGTATCTAGTTTCAATGGCAGTTTTAGTATTGATTGAAGTATTCAGATAAAGTTTTGACAACCCTAGTGGCACCTTTATAAATTATATATTCTAAAATAAATGCTCACAATGATAAGTATTTTACTACCACCAGGAAGCGAGATCATTTACATTTTCTATATCCCATTATTTTTCACATCATAGGTAGATGGGCCCTCATGCATTTCACATTCACAGCTGTACAACGACCTCTATTAATACTTTGACCCCTGAGAGAACGTGTGCAGGTGAATCGTCCAACAAAGACAATGTACATTTATAAAACATGATTTTATTCAATTCAGATCAGGCACAAGTGACAGAATAACCAGAGCTTCTACTCGAGGCGATTGTGCCGTTCCTTTGAGTCCTTCAGTCAACAAGCGCTGTCAATCAAAGGCTCTCAGAGACGGTCTGACATTAAACTCATCTTAAGACAAACCTCAAACGTTGGCTCAAGAGTAGAGTCTGTAAAAACTGATTCTGAAGTGTTGTGTTCTAATGTTGTCGTGTGTGTGTGTGTGTCTGTGTGTGTGTTTTATGTTGTTTCTGTCCTTCTGTCTATAGGTGGGAAGTAGCTAATAGGCTAATTCTGGCACACATACATTGCACTGTATGTTCATTAATATACACCGTCTCTTTTAAATAAATACATGGTGAATATTACACTTTGAAGCCGCGCCCTCCCTGTGTTCCAACTGCTTTTACAGCAATTTGTGGATATTTTTGAACCTCTGGAACAGTTCCTGTAACAGAAAACTGCGCCAAGAGTGATTAAGACACATCTACTTACAACTCTTAATTATTGCCCTGTGGTCGGAAAGACTCAATGGGAATATTTCCAGTTTCTTGGCAACACGATTTTGTATTAAGAATAAAGCCAAATACTTAAGACATTTGAACTATAGACTTGTGTAAATGTGTTAGGTATCTTAGGTACATGAATTTATTTTTAATTTAGTTTTAAGTAACATTTTGATCAAAAAGGCCACATTTCGAAGCAATAAGAAACCCATTTGTTCATTAGTATTATGAAAAGTTTCAATATTAGTGGAGGACTGTGCAATAACTTTAACCAGCCTGTAATCATTCTGTAAATATCTGCACAAATTATCATAGTATATTGATGTATTTTTGTACTCTGCCTCCTCAGTCTCATTATGAAGTAATACAAACAGTCAAAAGCAATGTATTTCCATTTTATTGTATTACTCATAGTAGCTCAGACACGTGTATATACAAATACAGATATTTTTGTCATTTTTGTGATTTATATACTGTAAAAGAGCAGATTCAAAACATTCCTCCACAAATGGCAAAGTGGAGGTCGGGGTTCAAAACGTTGACAAAAGTCGGAACAGCGTGTGGAGTGGTGGAGGTTATACAAGCACGGGGAGAAGAATGGCACTCGAAAAACGGGGAGCGGTGCCCTTTGAGCACGGGCATCACCCCGCTAACGGTCCGCTAACGGTCCGCTAACGGTCCGCTAACGGTCCGCTAACGGTCCGCTAACGGTCCGCTGTCGGGACTTGGCGGAAGGAGAGGCGGGCTGATCCGTCGAAGCTGTGCCCAGGACGGACATACACCACGGGGAGGAGTGAATGAGGGTGGTTCAAAAAAAAAAAAGAAGAGGGGGAAGAGGAGGGCCCCGTCTGTAGCCTCTTGGACGCCAGCAACCGTTGAGTGTAAAAACAACGAATGGCAGAAAAGCATCTACACAATCATGGCTGCCAGGGTCGAGACTCGAGGGCTAAGGCATGGGAAACACTCTCCGTTGCCAAAGAGGGTCGCCGCTTCCCATTCACTGTGGCGACAGCAACGAGACACACACAAGAAATCCAAAGAACTAACATGTTTTTTTTTGTTTTTGTTGTTTTTTTACCACACACTGATGTACACACTCCCGTTTCGCTTCGGGAGGGAACAATGGATCCTCAAGAACGAGAGACTGGAAATGCATTTAGATCTAAGAAAATAACGACAAGTGGCCAACCCTTCTCTTGAACTTTACAATGAATGGTGTTATGTACAGTTTGTCACGGCACAGCTTCATGATGCCACTCAAATGGGGGATGCAGAAACACACTCACATAAAGTGATTTAACATGAAAAACCCAAAAGGAAAATGAAAAACAAAACAAAAAAAAAGAACACTTCATTTTTGAAAATCTCCAAACATGTCATCAAGTTCATGCGCATGCCACAAAATGAAAACTGACAAGACCCTTCTGTGAAGCCCACTCTGCGGCGTCGCGTCGAGCCGCCCAACATGCCAAACACTCAAGGCAAAACAAGTAGAAAAATCTCCCAATCTGGGCCCAGTGTCGAGTGTCCTTCCAAGGCAGGGTCCTTTTGTGAAAAAGATGGCGGAGGTTGGTTTGAAAACATGGAAAAGGTGAGTCCCTCTTCGGCTAAATGTCTAAAACCGTCAGCACACGTTTGATGTGTGCGGCTCCCCAACTGTACAATAGCTCATTAAAGTTTAGTAGGCATTGAGGATATACCATGATCATTTTTTAGAAAAGACATAAGAACCAAATTAATACTTTAATATCAAACACTATTTACATCAAGATCTTCTCCTAATAATAATAATAATAATAGTCATAACAATAATAATTATACAGTTTTAACAATTATGTGTCTCTTTTTTTCTTTGTCCTCCAGAAAGGTACAAAACGGATACTAACCTAACACTACTTGTTTTATGGTTGACTACCTCAGGATACACAGTATCCACTTAAAAAGTTGATCCTCATTTCCCAGTTGAATAAACCATAGTAATATTAGTGATAATGGCAAATATTGGTAATTGTAATAGAGTACAATCAAAAAGCTGGTTTTCGAAGCTGCTGACAAGCGTCCGTTTTGATTTTCGGTGCGTTCCCTGTGGTAATCTCTTGGAAATTAGTACCGTATTAAAATGGCCATCTCCAGTTACAGACCACACAGCTGCGCCTCCGAGCCGCTGTGAAAGCTTTGTTAGAGCACAAACCAAAACAGCAAAAAGGTTGAAGGCAGTCAATTGTTAGGTAAAAAAAGCAGCTAGACAAAAAGAACAAAAACAAAACACTGCTTGCCTTTGAATGACATTGGAGTGTTTGAAAGGTCGTCCAGTGGGTGTAGTTGAGTTTAGGCACTACGATATGGGGCTGTGTGTGTCTCTCATTCTTCTCACCTCCTTCGCTCGTAGATGTTCTCAAACTGCAAGGTCATTGATGCTTGAACCCCTCACACAACGGAAATCTACACCCTGCCCTCCCGAGACCCCCTCCAAGCCTTCCACCATCTATTTTTAATATCGCTCCCTCGACGCCGCAACATCGAGTCCAAATACTTGTCATTTTGAACCTCATTAAAGAGCGAGCTTAAAGGTGGACGCGCAATGTTTCTCGTGCTCCTTTTTGTATTTGGTGACACAATTTTGATCTTTTCACTGAGCTAATGAGCTAATGCATGTCCAGGCTAACCTACAACGCTCGCTATGTTGAATTCATATCCATATTTATTTCACTATAGGCTGTAGCTACGAAAAAAGTACTGGACAATACAAATAAAACTGAGACCACTTAAGTAGACCTATGAAGATGGATTATAAAAAGAAGCTACTAAGCATTACGAGGCTGGTGGAAACTAAAATTCTGATGATTTGATTATATTTACATTAAAAAGTTATTTTCAGGTCAAATTCATGGATTTTGTATGATAACAAAGCCAGCTCGTCATGTTTGGCACACATTTGTAAATTATTCACAACTTATATGTTCATTTTGTTTGATTTTATTTTTGCGATGCTGAGAAAATATTAAGAAATGAATTAAGTGCTTTTGTATTCAGTTTGTTGGGCCCAAAAAAGCTTAAAGCATCATACATGTTTTCCCTATTTATGATAATGAATAAATTGAATGTTAAACCCTTACGTGGGTGTTTTGGCACGTGAAAAAGTGTTGATTTTGGAGACAGATACTTAATGTAAAATCACTAACAGCAACGTGTAAATGGGAATAAAAGATCATTAAACACAGTGTCTTCCTTTCAGTTTAAGTGCTATCATAAAACTGACCACACTTCATAAAGCTAAAATCCACCGCAGAAACTACACACTGGGCTATGAATGTGACTAATTTAACATCTACTTCTTTTGCAGTGACGTCTTCTACAATAGACACAACCGCCAATTTTAAAACAGTAAAGACGGCAAAAAAGAGTACATAATTTAACACACTATAAACTGTTAAATTATGTGTTTACCCTCCAAAGAATGCTAATGTTTAATGCTAATGCTCATGCTGACGCCAGAGGAGAGCAGAATGTCGGCTAAAATGAACGCGACAGACGCCGTGAAATTGTGTGATCAGCTCTCAAAAGATATCGATCCTTCATTCTCAAGACCGTTTACACAATCAACTTTACTCTGTTTCAATTGCTAAAAAGAAGCTCGTCATCCTACACAAACCTGCCTTGAATTTGCGGGACGACATGGCGCGCGCTCTGCATCTCTTAAGGTGCGTGTCTTCAGCGTTGCGCTCCGATCTGTGACCTCGGCTCAGAGCCATTATTCTTTTCAGTTCTTTGTGCTTCACCGGCGAAATCGAGGGGCGAAAATAGCCTGGCGCACGGCAGCAGCAGCAGGCTTCCATCAAATGTTTATGAAAGGCTTCTAGAGAGGTCTCGGGACAACTTTTTACTGTGTATATACAGGCATTTTAAAGAGCTAAAATCTGAACATCCCTATGGAGTAACGCCGCTACCGCTATCTATGCAACTGACGATGTCCTACTGCTATTGGTTGTTTTAGTGAAGAGACGTCTCCTCTGTGTGTGCACTACTGTGGGATGGGTAAATGTTAATGTTGCAGCCGCAAAAAACAATAGAAAGGATGTCAAAAAGTCACGGGAAAATAAGAATCACTAAGTGTCAAAAAATGGCATTTGGCATCTTAGTTTGACGGTTTAACAGGGGGAATTGTCTCTCCAGCTTCCAACTTGCGAACAGAGAAAAACGACCATCTAAATATCTTTTTGACGTTGGGGGAAAAAAAGGGTTCCATGAGAAGCTTGTTCTGACTCTCCCAATCAGGCCGACACGCTCCACCCAAATCCCGCCCCATTCCCTGCAGATTCAGGCCACGCTAGGTGTAGTTTCCCCTCCAGGAACGAGGGAGGCGCTATAAAGTGTAGAGAGCAACTAGGCACGCCAACAACGCGGCCAGAAGAGAGGATTCCCGGAGATGTGACGCGGCGTTTGTTTCTTCACTTCGAGACGGCTCGGCGGATTCGTGGCTGGTGTCGTCTGCAAAACAGAAACCAAAATGGAGGTTTGAAACGCAAATGACGCCGTGCATTTGAGTGAGTGAAGGTAATAATAAGTCTGAGTTGCCACATGAACTTGAGTTGCTATACATTATAATATTGAATAATGTCTTCCTTATACATCAAGGTGTTGAAGTGAGTCACAGTGGAAGAGAAACTGACGCATGCGCAGCCAGTGTGATTTATACCATAGCAGAAGCAGACATTAAAATCAATTTGAAAGTGAAAATATGAAGAGAAAAGGTGTCACATGTCATACATTAGTTACTATAACAACTGTGCGCCGTATGGATTTAATGTCATTTGAACACAGAGTTGAAAAGCAAGGAATATTTGACTCTTAAAGGACATGTACATATTGTTATTGGCCTTTAAACATGCTCTTTGTTACCTTTACTTTAGCATCTCATGTTTTAGAATTCTTTTGAAATAATGTGTGTACTGAAAATCACACTTTTGATCAGCCTTTCTGAGCACGCCATCTGCTGGACGCAGAGGGAATTACCATGGGGGAAATAAACAAAAGCAAGTGGCTCTGAGGCTCTGACATGCTGATGTACACACACAGTTGTAATGGAGTGTGAATGAAGCTAAATACAATTCTAGGCATTGTTTTTAATGATGAAACAATGTTATTACAGGGTGGGGAAAAAAGCACAATATGTATTTTTGGCATGAAATGTGTCCTTTAATCCAGCAGTTTCAGTGCCGGTCACTCACACTACGCACAGTATTAGTCATTATGGAGGATGGTTACAACTATTCCCCATGTCTATGTGCATCACATGGGTGTCGGTCATGCTGAAGAGACATGCACAGTGGAAATGTGGTGGGGAAATGTTAGTGCATTCCCAATTTACAAGAACAAATTTTCATGCGACATGCAGGCAAACTGTGGATTAATACATTATACAGCGTGCACTAGTGCCACCTCTCCCCGTAAGACATGACACAAGCAAACCAGGCAAGCCAAAAACATCTCCAAACTGAAAAAAATCTGTTAATTATGAATCACATTTCCAAGTACATCAGAACAGAAAGAACCATGACGAGTGCACGAACACAATGACACAAAATAGCATTCTGTCAATGAAAATAAGAGACACTCAAGGACAAACACATCAAAGAATAAAAATGCAGGAAGGAAGCCATACTAACCTCGTGGTTCTAACGTATTGTCTACTTTGTCGTTTACGTCAAAAACGCGATCATGTACACCTATAGTTTTGATACACCCGTCTACAACAGAGAAAGATAAGAGAAGAAAAGATTAGCCAAATTCGTTAGTCACATATAAAGCTCTCCATTCCCAACTTTTTATTATAGCAACAAGCTCATGGCAACGTTCAGGCGAGATGCGTGGTAAATTCAAACATTGTATGGATCCCGAGTTACAGACAAGGAAAGCACATTGTTTGGACTGTATGTGGCGTTTCACAGCCGTTGTATGTACACACTTACTTGATGGTCGGACGTAAACTTTGAGCTTCAGGCATGTTTTCCTCCCGTTCTCCGCGATGGTCGACGCTGCAAAACACGTACAAAGAAAAGGACAAATGTTACGTTTGATGTGTCTGACTGAAGATCTAGCGACGACAATATGTAACATCCGGGAGAAAGATACAAACTATCAATGGAAACTTTAGCTGTACTTTTTTTGATGGATCATGTGGACTTAGTCATGGGGCTTGCACAGTTTGCACAAATCACAGACAGATGTGTTCTCTGGGGAAACTGGAGTCGTTTGATATGGTTTAATAGAGAGCAGGAAAGTGCAGACCTTGACCAAAGTGTTGGCTAAGAAGAGGCGCAATGGAAAGGGCTTGGTTCAGGGGTAGATGCTCTGTCTATTTAGCCAGGAGATCGACATTTATTGTTTACCACGCTTCTATATTCTGACCCTATCTCGTAATTCCGGAAATTCTGTAGATGCATCAAACGAATATAGTGCTTATTAAAGGGGACATGTTATTAAAAAAGCAACTTTAATGAGCTTTTAACCTTTATCGCATCATTATTTTACTCAAAATTGTGTTTAGATGATTCCGGCATGTTTGACTACTACTACTATTGTCCTGTAACTGAGGCTCGAGTGCTATGAGGAGTCCTGCATCCACCTATCCCCTATCCCCGCCCACAAACCTGTTCTTAGTAAAGATTGTTTGAAAATGAAGACTCCTGGGGATACATATAGGATTTTAAAATGTCCCATACGCACATTTCACATTTAAAAACATGTAAATGACAATGCGCTGCATGTTTCGGGGAAATGTCTCAATGCAGAGGCGGAGCTTATCAGTTCTGCAGTTTTTAACAGGAAGTCAATCGTCTGTCTATATTACTAAATGGTTGTAGATCATTATTGCGGTTTCCAGTGAACAAAATATAAAATGATGATCTACTTCTGTGATAGTTCAATACAAAATACTTATGTCTCCTTTAAACACTTGCATTGCAAGAAAAAGTATTAAACAACATAATGCAATGTAAAAAGTCACTGAAGATTTTGATTTATTTTTCACTCAATATATATAAAAAAATGGTGCAGATAAGCAAAGAATAATAATAAAAAAATATTTAAAAAGATATATATATGCACTTGTTTGACAAATACGATCCGACATATCTTGCAAATAAAAAACATGTACGCTTTCAACAACTACTCAAGCTAACATATGAGACAAAGAAGCTCTCGGGAAAAGCTAATTGCACACATCTTAAACGCGCAGACCCCTCTCCACATGTCGTTTACCGTTATTTCAAATGTACTGCCCTGAGTGCGCCTTATGGGACACAGTATGGATGCTTTTGTATACAGGCTGTGGTTACTTCCAGGAAATAGATCCCATCCTGTCAGGCCCATGGGGTGTGAATCTCAGAGCGTTAGTGACCAAAGAACTTGTATCGGGGGCCCTAAAAATAACCCTCATGGGCTGTGTGTGTTGATGTGTTTGTCTGGCAGGGCACTAATGGTGTGGCAGAGGGGGACCAGGTGCTGTCTGCTGTGGACAAGGCGCAGGGGTCAAACACAGGTCACAGACAACATCGAGCCGCTATTATAAACATCCATCACAGCAATACGCCCTCGTGTCAGAACAAGCACGGAAAGTGTTATAAAGCAATGTCCCATATTATGCTTTTGCCAATGCATTCATGTTGGTCCTTTAACACAAACTCATCCTGCAGTATTTGGCAGCTTCACTCGACTCATTTTTCACAATTAAGGTAAGGTCAGGGTCATGATTAGGGTTAGGAACGGTTAGTTTGGTTAAGTTTAGGGCTTTGGGACACGTTATCTAACCAGGTCTCGGCAGAACTGCAATTCAAACACAATCATCATGGTTATTGTAAATTAAAAGGGATTCACCGTCAGATATTCATCCCTTTCACATTAAAACTGAATAAATACATAAATAAATTAAGCTAGCCTTGGAATATCAACAAATCCTAAATAAATCCAGTGTACCCTGGTGGTGGTGCAAACAAATAAGAATTATAGTTATGCTGTTTTTGCTATTATGATTTCAATTACGATTATGCAAATACCAATGAAAATAAGCATCTATAATGTCAGTAAAAATGAATAATAATGTCAATATAATTGTTATTGTCAATTAAGAAGGGACATGGGATATTTATTATTATGGTCATTATTGTAAACAAAATGGCAGCAAATAATAATAATATTGTTGGTATTTATGTTGATATGGATGTTAATGTAAAAATCAATGTTAATGTTGATATAGTGTGACGCTATTATAGATTATTATCATTAATAACAAAGGGAAAATAATACAACCAAAAGGATATTCATAATTTTAAAGTGATGAAGCTCTGGCACCTTTGTCATAATAATTAGCTATTAAAATTATACAATTATAACGTATTCTTTTTTTAATCTCGACAATTAAAGAAAAGAAAGAGAAAAGTTCAAGTTCAAAATAAAAGTCTAATTCAGATTTTTTCAAATTTGTCTCTTTCCAATTATAACTTTTAATTTTGACTTTTCAACCGTCAAAAGCTCTGAAATTCTGAAATCCATGAATAACAATGTGAGTAAACTGTACCACACCCCATCCCCTTTATTTTTGTTACGTGTATGTTCTGTATTTGTCTTGTCTGCAAAGAAAACTACAAAAAATGACAAAAGTGCACCCTGGAGAGTGTGTGAACTTCAGGTGTTGACACAGGATCTGACTCAAAGCATGGGAAAACACATTTTTGAAGAAAAACTGGAATCGTAATTTTTGTTGCTCAAGTCAGACAGACATTGACACGCCACCAAAGGGGAAAAGAATAATTCAACAATAATAAAAAGCTAAAGCGAAACGTGGTATGGACTCTCCCCGGCTCCAGACTCCAGCACTAAAACATCCAAAACACAACACATTTTAAAAGATCTCCAACGCCCATAAATTCAGCGCTGGAATCGTATCCGCCATTTGCTGAAACATTTAATAGAAGTAAATTTATAGGGGTCCGAGTTCCAATGTCCCCTCGCCGCACGGCCGTCAGTTAGGTTTTGATGGATGGATATGCACGCGCTGACAGATGAGTGCGGGCGACGCAGCTGGGAGCGGGTGCAGCGTGGGGAGCGGGAGCGGGTGCAGGGTGCGGCGCGGGGAGCGGGTGCAGCGCGGGGAGCGGGAGCGGGTGCAGGGTGCGGCGCGGGGAGCGGGTGCAGCGCGGGGAGCGGCGGGTGCTGTAGGCAAAAGGCTGAGCGGAGAGGAGCTGACAGATCCTGGTGGTCCTTGGAAAGCCCATGGTTTACTGCAGCAGCTGTAGAATATGTGTGAAGTATTTGAAGTTACTGCAAGACCATTTGGGTTCAGTTGTTGGAAGTATTTGCAGTTGGAATGAGCAGCAGTTCTCTGTTCGCGGCGATTTACAAAAGTTAAATGCAAAAGCTGTTTCAGTTTATTCAAGATTTGCTGTTTTCACTCGTTTTTAGTTTGATATATACCGTATTTTCCGGACTATAAGTCACACTCTGTTGCATAGTTTTGTCCGGGGTGCGACTTATACTGCAGTGCGACTTATATACGTTTTTTCTTCTCTATTATGCATTTTTTGGCTGGTGCGACTTATACTCCGGTGCAACTTATAGTCCGGAAAATACAGTAGTTGTATTTTTGTTAGTTATTTATGAGGAAATGTCAGGTTTGAAGTCATTTTCCTTCATTTTGTTCTGTTTATTCCAACAAACTAAAAACAACTAACCAGCTTCAATGTGAGTAGATTTACTGCCACAGCTCCAGTTCTCAATGTGCTCGCGCTGCACAGAGACTACATCAATTCTGACTACGAGACAAAACCCACACTTTCTCCTCTTCGAGCTCAGATCTCCTTTTGGCTTCAGAGTTTTGGGAGCAGACTGCACATTTTCAAGTCAAGCTGTCTTTTTATAGATGGGGGGGCTGTGATTTCCTTCTGACAGAAAAGATTTACAATTGTGGTTTGAAAAGCAGGATTTTGTCGTTCTGTGTTAGTAGAGGTCTAAACTATAGTTTTGTTTTAATTATTCATGGATTTCAGCTTCAGCTTACAGTTTATAGATGGTAATTTGAGGACTTTTCCTTTGAATTTGGTTTTGAATTGTTGATTGGAAACTGCTCAAGGGTCGTATCGCACTGAAATCCATGGATAAAACTAGTTGTATTATCAAAAAAATTGCCGCTTTTGTGATTTGATAATTGCGCCAACTAAATCGCATGTTCCACAGTTACTAAAATAGATCTGTCAGGTTACGGCCCCTTTGGACAAACAAACACAGTGGGAAAAAGGGCAAACCAAAGGTAAAAGTGTCATCCATTTCAATTTCTAACCATCCGTAATATGTTGTAGTTTTTCCTCATATCATTTCTGGCTTTAGAAAGTATTTCACATTTAGAATATATGCTTTTTTTAAAATTAAATTTTTTTGGGTAACTTCATTCTTTCACAACCTCCCCTCTCCCCTTTTTTATTATTATTATTCATCGTGTATATATTTAGATCTTTTGCACGCTGAATGAAGATTTTCATTTTTTTTAGATTGTTAATTGCCACAACAATTGGCAGTTGCTATGATACATACATTCATACACACACATCCATGTTGTTTCTTTCTGCAGATATAGTATCATTTTGTGCCAAATTTGCACACATTTTTCTGGTGTATAACTTAAATTGTATTGCATTTTTTCAAGCTCTATAAACCATGTTGCCGTGGTGATTTCCATTCCAAAGTTATTCTGCGTTGCAAATGCAATGCTTTTGTTGTTCTTTAAGTAAATGTTTTAGTTTTTTGGCACAAGACCAAAGACTGCTCTTTTGGCACATGCTGTTATTATGGTGATGTTTAGAGACTCATAAGTGCTCACAAATGGCCCAAAGGTTCTGCAGATGCAGACAAGACTATAGCATGTGGCACATCATTAGCTGGAGACATTTACATCTATTACAACTGTCGATAAGATTAGCATACATTTTTGATAGTTTATGGTTAGTGAGATAGAGTCGATGAAGGATTTTCTGCCAGGAAGTACAGCCCCATCCGATTTGGGGATGAAATGCATAATTGTTACAAATAGACATATCCTGAAGTAGAACTGTGCGTCTGAACTGGTTCCAGATTCTTAATGTGGACATCACCACAGGGTCAGATGTAAACTGTGTTATCTGACAGGCATCTTGGATGTAACTAAGGCCATAAGAGACTTAGAGCAGGATTTATATTCAATTTCACACCTGCTCGCTGTTCCACAATCCAAAGGAGTATTTTGTCAAGTTGCAACTCCAAGAATAATATTTCAGGTTTGGAAGTGCTAATCCGCCTTTAGAAGAATGTCTTTGTAAGAACTCTTCTTATCCTGGGGGTTTTACCTTTCCATAGGAACGAAGAGATTAAAGCATTTACCGCCTTGAGAAAGGAATTTGATAAATAAGCTTGTATAAAATTCATATGCTGGTGTAGGAACCAAAACTGTGCAGGGTTCTGTGACTCGTGGACTGTGATTGGCTGCAAGAAAAAAAAACACCTGGAAGGTAAACAAACATGTGGAAACACACGGCTTTGTCCACCTGGACAGTTTGTTTCTGTTTGTCTGGAATCTTCACACTCAAAAGTGTGCTATTGCAATTTCATTTTGATTGTGATAAATTATGCAACACTGCTCACAGTAAGAATGTAAATATTTTAGCAACAACAACTGTAATTGAATGAATAATGCAAGTTTAATGCTATACTGCACATTTAGGACAAATGTTATGCATTATTTGTATTGTTATTAGCCTTTAAACATGCTCTTGGTGGAGATTTGGCCCCATCTACTGCCTAACAACAGGTTCCTAAAGTAAAGTTCTGATGGGAATGTGTGTTCTGATCGTGATTTAGACGGGAGAAATTCACAGGACGAGTCTGGTAATGATTTATGGACTTGAAAACCGCACATAAGATTCTCAGAGTCACAGTTATCAAGGAGATTCAGAACAGTGTTTCTGACGCTCGGAGGAGAGAGGATTTTCTAAACGGGATTCATCCAACTAGTGGGAATGAAGCTCCAGGTATGTTTTTGATGAGGGAACAACGTTTGCATAATATGTGTTCTTTAGGTCATACAAACTGAAATATAGGTCGTCCCTTCAAACTGCTGCAAAAGACTGAGGTGATGTTCATTGAATAAAACATTCAATGAGGTTGAGAAGAGAATTTCTCGCTCTTCCACGATGTGATCGCACAATCCCACTGCTTCTGATGTGGCGTTTCAAATGCACGGCGCGCTCTCTTTCAGTCATCCCCCCCGACCCTCTTGACCTTGCTGTTACCGTCTTTTAATGTCTGCATTTCATCTGTTGTTATCAGCTCCTTAGCTATGTGTCTTCTTTTTGGATTTAAAGACAAGAAGTGAGAAAAAGGCAAAGGGAGAGGAGAGATAGAGCTTTATTATGTCAGTGTGGAGCAGCCGTGATACGCCGATGAACACAGGCCGCCGTGATTCTCTTCCTCACGTACGTACTCGCAGAGGCCCACGCGGGTCATGCCACGCCTCTCACTGTACTGTAAGTATTCAGTGTTCGATGGTCACGTATACAATCTGCACCGCTGTGGGTCTGACATGATGTTTTTGTTGTTTCTAAGCGTCGTCGCCGGCTGTGTTTACACGCACAACACAATTTGATCATTCTCAGATTTCTGGAGTTATCAGATTATTGAAATGTCATGTAAACAGTTCCATCTGATGTAAGTAATCTGATTTCTTTCGGATTGTTCACGTTTGAGAAGATGTCAACAAAGGAAAACTCTGCATCAAAAAGACAAAAGGATAATACGATAAAGATTTGAAAATGAATTGTATTTTGTCTTCCAAATACAACTTATGAGATTTGTTTTGTGCATGTAAACAAAGGCCAAACATCTGGGGGGAAAAACGACTGAACCAATGAAAGGTGGACCCTATGGGCAAAAGAAATTTGCGTATAAGTTATGATTAGGAAAAGAGATGTGGGATTCAATACATTGTTCTTCAATTCATAGCGATTAACACTACAGACTGTAAGAGTGAACAGCAAAAAATCTAATATTTAAAGATTTGAATTTGAAACTTCTGTAGTTTTAGATAAATGTAAGAAAAAAATCTACAACAAGTTTTTCATCATGTAATATTTTCATCTTTAATAAAATTAAGAAACATGCTAGTTACGCCCCATAGAACATCTTCAGGAGTAGATTGGACTTTTTTTTAAATTTCCACTTGAACGCCTATATGTCAAGAGAGCAAAGTTTTGCCTGTAGTTTCTCATCTTAAAACAAAAATAATATATATTTTGAATTAAAAGTCCTCAAAAAGTTGCATATAACAGGAACCTGAAACCCATGAATGGATCAGAAATGAAATACTCAAAAAGGACTACTTTGTTTAAATATTGTTGCGTGGGGGCAGAATCCTTTTGAGAGGTCATGTTCATACTTTCATAACAATAATGCTCCAGCTCCAGTGGTAAAGATGCCCACACATTGTGCTCTATCTGCAGACGTCTTATCGTCCTCTGCGTGGTGGGCTGAGCTGAGTCACTATCCACACCAGCCACTTAGCCCTGGGCAGCAACTGATCATTTACACAAGTACAGGCTGACGGAAAAGTCACAGCGCGGTGTGGGAGGGCTCGACACGGCCGGGATGTCGGAACCATTGTGAGCAAACTGTTTTAACATAATATAAAGCTTCAAACATAATGCGCGCTTGGGTTATTTCAACAGCAATAAAAGATACAAGGAATATTCCATGTAAACCAGGGGTGGGCAATTATTTTCCTCCGAGGGCCATATTCGAATCCAGGCAAGTAGCGGAGGACCGGCCTGCGACCATTGGTGTGAAAAAGGTATCCCAAAAAAATAAAGAAAAATTAAATATCAAATAAAATATCACTTTTCTGTCAAATATAGGCTACGGAATATATTATTCAATTCATTTCACCTCATATGTATTAAGGATACAAGTGCAGACAGATGCCTAATATTACTTGGCATGTTTGGCGGGCCGGATTATAAAGACAAACGGGCCACATGCGCAGTTTGCCCACCCCTGATGTAAACTGTAGTTTTTAGAGCCTTAAATGCACTATTAAACCCTTAAATTACACTATCACAATGTGCTAACAACAACAACACAGTGGCATCAATGTCCACAATATTGTATGATTGTTTTGTTTTTGCTGTGGCGGCTGCACTACAGATCATGGAACTGGTGCCGTGGGTTCAAGTCAAGTCTCTTACAAACGCCAAAAGTCCCCAGTCCCATGAGAGCGATGCAGTGAAATCCAAATGTACATGGAGCTTTGGAGCTTTGATCACTGTTAATGGGAGAAAGATGTGTCTGCCGCCTCGCGCTGCAGTTAAATGGTGTTTAAACTCTACACATTCTTGACAAGTCCAGAGCAAACAGTAGACTTACATTCTTCTCTTGGATCGCACTGTGTTTGACGAGCATTTCTGCACCGAAGCCCGTCCCCGCCATAGCACAGGCTGTTTGTTTTGGATTAACATGCTGCACAGGGCCAGCTTATTGTTCTTTTAGGCTGCAACATCAACACCTGCTATTCTGGTTCCCATCAGGCCCACATCAATCTCTCCAGCTCGGGCAAGTGCGCTTTGAAGGACAGAGCCCTGAAAAGATGTCCCGCAGACAGGGAGGGGGGGCATGGAGGAGGTCAAGTTACTCCTAGAGCTGCTCCCCCGGCTGGTAATGGCTGGTCCCCTCAGTACACTGCATTATGCATCAGCATTAAGGCAAATGGAATGAAGCAGAATCCAATTACGGAAGAACAAACAGGTGGGCTCAGCGCGGCTTAGGCACAGTATTGTTTCAATCACAGCTCAAGCCAAGCTCTATTGCAACTGTAATGTTATCTGGAAAACACATTTCCTTTGTCTTTCAATGGACAATTGCACAGCACATTCCAGACGTGAGGACATAAAACCGCGTGTCTCGTTGAGAGGACGCTAAAAGCTAAGTTTGGGTCGAGCATATTCCATAGATAATATCATGGTGGAGAATTGATTTTCTGGGCGTCATTCAGAAGGCATAATGGTCCTGTTGTAAAAGAATACTCAGGGTCACTCAAAAAAATCACTAAAATACGCTATTTTTTACCATTAAAACTGATGCCTGCTGGTATAGACTCACTGAGTGCCTGCCAACTTTTTGGCATTTGGCTGTATCAACAAACTCAAGACCGAAATATCGCTGCAGATTAGTAAGAAATACAGCTAAAAGTAAAGCAGTGCAGCAACTCTTTTCTATACTCAAGGTATTGCAAACATTAAGAGGAAATTTACTGTAAGCCAGCATGTCTCGTGTATGAAATATTCAGCAGGAAAATAAAGAACATTTTGAATGAGCTTTGTTTGGCGGGACACTTTTGCTTTCTTACAGTGTGAGAAAATAACATTCAGAATATTTTTTTTTGAAGAATTTGAACTTGAATCTAAAGCAGCACCAAATTCCATCAATTTAAAAACGTTAAATCTATAGATTATTCTATTTTGCATGATTATTGTGACTGTATTATATACTGCATATCATCCAAACCAGTATAAATTGTATGTAAATGTTGATTATGTTGTTCAATATGTGCAGTGTCTTTTGTTAACCCTTTTCCCCCCCAATTTGTTGCGTTTAATGTTCTTTTTCTTCTGTTTATACATACCGCATATTAAAAAACGACAAAAGAAAGGCAATGTATTCCGTTAAATTCTGAATACTTCAAATTCATCCACTTTTGTTGTCGGTACATGTATTAAATTACCTCCCAATTACACTTCCTCGCTCTAACCCTGAGTGAAATCCTGACCTAAACGCTCTCCAGACTCAGAACACAAACTGCATTAGCAAACGCATCCAAATCTGTTCCATACTTTCACTGCACAAGCGTGTATTTGCCATAACGCAAACGCACATATGTTTCTATGGCGTTCGCACGGCCTCCAGCTGCTTTTAATAACGCCGCTGTAATCCTGTGATCCGGGCCTATTTGTTCCATCGGAGCGGGTTAAACGCTGTGCCCTGCGTCGGAGCGCGCTCACAAAGCGGTCGCGGCGGTGCTAATTTTACCAGCCTGCCGAAGAAACAGCCTTTAGCACTTTTAGTTTACTCCGACAACTCACGCGGTTACAAATGCGCCAACAGACGTAGCTTGGACTGTAAACTCAAAAAGAACACTTCGAAGGACTTTGTGGAACCTGGTGCGTGTGTCGTTTGGTAAGGCTAATTACACTTCACCAATCAAGGACTTTTTCCAGTCATTAACGCGTCGCCTTTTTCTTCCCTCACAATCCGATGTAATCTTTTTAAATGCTTACAATAGCACAGGCAAAGAACAAAACATATTGCAGAGAAAGTCCTTCCATTAAATGACCTTTGAACTTTTAAACTGAGTTCTTTTCAAAATGGTGACTATAAGAAATGTGCAGCACTTTAATTAAATCATAAGGACTAGATGTCTCACCGTGTCAGATTTGTGAATTAGAATTAATATTACACCAACATTTTCCATTTTTAAATCATTATTTACACCACAAAGAAAAAACAACGACTGCACAATAGGTGACATTTGTATTATCTTATTTATGTTTATCGATAATTGCTTAGAAAAGTAGATGAACGTATCAAATTTAAAGCTTAATGGATTTTTGTTACAGATTATACTTCATATTTCTCCAACTACAGAGCCTTTCCCCATTAGTGAAATCAATAAGTATTCATCAGACCGTTCTGATGCTTTCAACTGTTTAGGCTGGAAACTGTACATTTGTTTACACCCTTTTATTAAGGAAGCTTGTTTGAGAGTAAACTAATGAAACACAGAATCTAAAGAACTATCTGAGTAAGTCTGCAACTTGTTTTGGAAAATAGATCCATTACTGTTACTTTTGCCACCACATGCAAATAATAACTTTAAAAATGCTCTCCTTTGCGTTTATTACTATAATGTTATAAATACTGTCTATACTGTTTTTTTACCTTCATAAATTTGTGTGTAATTGTGTTGTGACGCTCTGAAGGGGGAGGAGCTTAGCTTAAAACTGAAACTGATTAAACATTAAAGAATATAGCATTTTCAAAGCAACACAGGGTAACGTGGGGATCTATATATGACACCCTTTTTCAAAATAAGATAAGAGAAGATAACCTTTATTTTTCCCACAATGGGGAAATTCCTTTGTTGCAACACAGATTAGGCACAGAAGTGTAATAATAAAGAAACAGATAACATTAAAAAACCTCTTATTTACAGCTTTTATATGGACATAAAATATTGCACCAGGATGATTGACAATATGTCACAGTATTGCACATGAGTATGACAGTATTACACATGAGTATGACAGTATTACACATGAGTATGACAGTATTACACATGAGTATGACAGTATTGCACATGAGTATGAATGTATTACACATGAGTATGACAGTATTACACATGAGTATGACAGTATTGCACATGAGTATGAATGTATTACACATGAGTATGACAGTATTACACATGAGTATGAATGTATTACACATGAGTATGACAGTATTACACATGAGTATGACAGTATTGCACATGAGTATGAATGTATTACACATGAGTATGACAGTATTACACATGAGTATGACAGTATTGCACATGAGTATGAATGTATTACACATGAGTATGACAGTATTACACATGAGTATGACAGTATTGCACATGAGTATGAATGTATTACACATGAGTATGACAGTACAGTATTACACATGAGTATGACAGTATTGCACATGAGTATGAATGTATTACACATGAGTATGACAGTATTGCACATGAGTATGAATGTATTGCACATGAGTATGACAGTACAGTATTACACATGAGTATGCCAGTATTGCACATGAGTATGAATGTATTGCACATTAGTATGACAGTATTACACATGAGTATGACAGTATTGCACATGAGTATGAATGTATTACACATGAGTATGACAGTATTACACATGAGTATGACAGTATTGCACATGAGTATGAATGTATTACACATGAGTATGACAGTATTGCACATGAGTATGAATGTATTGCACATGAGTATGACAGTACAGTATTACACATGAGTATGCCAGTATTGCACATGAGTATGAATGTATTGCACATTAGTATGACAGTATTGCACATGGGTATGACAGTACAGTATTACACATGAGTATGCCAGTATTGCACATGAGTATGAATGTATTGCACATTAGTATGACAGTACAGCATTACACATGAGTATGCCAGTATTGCACATGAGTATGAATGTATTGCACATTAGTATGACAGTACAGCATTACACATGAGTATGCCAGTATTGCACATGAGTATGAATGTATTGCACATTAGTATGACAGTATTGCACATGGGTATGACAGTATTGCACATGGGTATGACAGTATTCAGTATTGCACATGATTATGACAGTATTGCACATGAGTATGAATGTATGTATTGCACATGAGTATGAATGTATTGCACATAAGTATAACAGTATTGCACATGAGTATGACAGTATTGCACATGAGTATGACAGTATTGCACATGAGTGTGACAGTATTGCACATGAGCATGAAGCTGAATGACACATGATCAGGGCTAACAGTGAAAAATGACAGGAAATATAAACTCTATGGTTTAAAAAGCCTGTGAATAATGCAGGCTTTAGTACACTGTAAAACGGTTATTTCCGATTTCTCGAGCAAGGACTTGTTCCTCCTTGTGCAAAGATGGAGCAGACCATCCAGTAAAGAGGCCCATTAGGCAGATGCTCCGCCGAGCTCACAAAGGAAGAGAAGTGAGGATGGAGCTGTGAAGAAGGAGGGCTGGTAAAATGTCACCCGTTCACAAGTGTCCTCCTCCCGCTTTGAGTCGCAGCCAAAAGTCATCCAAAATAATTACTATCCACGCTTTAGTCCAAAATGGATTTTAAGTGGATCTAAACTAAGTTGGATTACTGCTAAGGCAAAAGTACAAGATCACTGCAGTAGAACAGCTAAAAAAGAAAAGCGTAAAACACATGTTAAAAGCGCACTATGTAACTTTTCTGCTGCTTGCCTCTATGGAAATAACATCACTTTGTAAGAATGCAGAAGTCTTTTTGAGGCCTATGATTGATTAAATGCAAAATAGATGGTACAATAACTTTCCAGAAAAAGTGCTGACATTTCCACGGAGATTAGCACAGGTAAAGTTACATTGTGCATCTTTAAAATAACAGTTGTTGCCCATCAAAAGCACATTTATAACTATAACAGTCATCTATTAGTGATTTTTGATTGGCAATTATGTTTAACCATTTCGCTAACTAGATTTACATTGTTTCATTTGCACATTTTGGAGTAATCAAACATGTTAAATAAAATATGAATGAATGAATGAATGAATGAATAAAGCACCTCTTTCCTCCTCCTCACTACATCACCAACTAAACAAACAGCCAATATGTTTCATGCGTTAACAATCACAGTGTCTCTACTTTACTTTATTCACAAAGAACACCCTTTTAATAACACACTACGCTCCACAATTATGTACATGGCCTCCTTTAAACATCAACCAATACACAGCATTGTTCCTCGGTGACCGCCCTCTGATTCACACTGAAAAGATGTAGGTGTGGGCAGGAAGGTACAAATAAATACTATGACGACGACTGCACATCGCAATAATACGTGAGTGTTAATAGTTTAATGGCAGGGACAATAGGTCCTTGGCTTGACTATACTACATCTTAATCAGCAAAGAACGATATGACCGATGAAATGTAACTTACAGTATTTCAGTCCGTTGCTGGGCCTAGACTTCCTCAGACGAAGTGATGACTACTTTATTGCCGGTCAAAAGCAAATACGTCGATTAGAACGTTTCGGAGGAGCTCTCTTAGCGCTCTTTAGCCTGTCAGCGCTCGACTTAACCTGTGCTAATAATAGTCAGTTATTGAGCAAACATGGAGGGTGACGCAGAGGTTTATTTTTAAAGGCTGACCTGTGGGACTTGACTTGTCCAGCACGGCAGCTGTAATGAACGCTCTTGTGTCTGCTACGACAACATGTGTCCGGCGTTAAATGTGCAGTAAAGACTTTGTTGTTAGCGGTTAAGGGGCGGACAAAATCGGGGTCAAGTGGTCAAGGGTGGGTCAAATCAGACAACTCTCAACTCCATCTAGTGGTAGAGAGGAGTACTGTACTTGTACTTTGGTGACCGCTCTGTGGCGAAGTGTCTGAGTGCTGAGAATGAGAATTGGGACAGAACGCTCAGTAGATACTTGTGCAGTGACTGTGATAAGGTCAGCAGAGGGGTAAAACAGCCGTCAGTGCTGTTACGCTGCAGGGAAATGAATCCAAAAGCCACAGACAATGACTTGATCTTTTACTGAATTAGCCACAAACAAATAAAAGCTTTGTTTACCATTTAATATATAGTGCTGTTTATACCTGGACAGTGAGCCTTTTCATCACCCCCTCTGGAAGTGAGGACAGAACTGCGGATCCAAACATTCAAAAGGACGGGGACACCACGAAGCGGATTGAAGTGTATTTCGCCCTTTGACACAAATATAGCAAAGCCTCTAAATCTAATTTATTCTGGATTTATTTCTCCGAAGCAGCAGCGTAAAGTGTATTCGGTCCTGTCTTCTCCTCAACACTCAAAACTCATTGTTCTTTTGTAAAATAGAAGAAACTATATATGCGCAGCCTAATCGGACAACACCTCATTCTTCCTTAACTTATAGTGGCTCAGAGAAGCTCTCAACTCTAATATACGCTCAAAACCCCACATCTGCAGAGCCCATTGAATATGATTAACATCATTTTCCATACTCACCAGACCATTCACTGACCCCTCATGGCCCGTATACAGGCACTTCCTTCATTATGTTTTGCCAATAATTTATGCTGGCTTTCCCTTGAATCCATCACCGCGCGGCGCACCAGCCATGAAAGCTTACATTAGAGCCCAAATGCCCTGTAGAAGGTGGAACATGCTCCACGTATAAAAATGGACAAAGGGAGTCCGACATTGAGGTGATATTGTCCTAAAAACTCTTCGGAGATGGATGAAAAGCCTGAAGATGAAATGAAGAACGAACCATAAGAGAGCGCGAGAGGGAGCAGAATGTGCATCTATCTATCAGGATTAGGGTAATGCACTCCAGATGCTACATGTACAGTATCGGTGTAGCCGCGCTATACGTCTCTGTATGCGGGGAGAGTGCGCGCCGTTTTCTGTCACATTACTCCATGTTACCGGATCACTTCTGAGCGCCGCTGACAGCCTTGATTTCTCATGTGAATGGATGAAAGCGCTGAGTTATGACGGTGTCCATATGCAGGTTCCCCCCCCCTAGAACCGCAAATAGAACAGCGCCAGATTCTTCATCATTATTAGCAAAGGGCTCCTCCCCGAAAGCGACAACAAAAACACACCGCCGTCCCTCTCTCACTCCGCCTCCGTCTCCCCCCCCCCGCTATCTCTGCTCTCTTTTCCAAGTCCGGCCCTGGTGCATCACAGAATTTATGATCAATCAAAAAGGGACAGGACCGCGGCTTGGAGTGTACAGTGTGTCTAAAGCTTTGAATCACAAGTTCAGTACAGCAGGAGATGTGGTCTTATGAATATAAAACGCTTTTTGCAGCGGTGTGTTCGTTTGGCGTTTTACGATAAATCCGGTGTCACATTATGCGTACGCCCTGCAGGTCGGCGGAGGTGGGACCGAGGGAGCTTGCTTTATAGCCTTTTAGATCAGTGCTGTACATATGTTCCCGTCATCGCTGGAGCCATGGTTGAGTTTCTACAAAATAATACAGAATCTAATTGGACTGGATTTTCAGTAAGAATGTGATGAGCTGAATATACTTCGTTCACGCTCCCACCACCGGCTGTTTTGTGCAGTCTGATGAAAACGATGACTTGGACACATTCATACGGGTGGGGGACACGTCTGCATGCATCGACGGTGAGGATAAAACTACTCACCGTCAAGCTAACACAATATGAATCAGAAAAGAAACCAATATTGTGTGGCATTCCTTGATTTTTATCATTTAAAGAAGACATGCAATGCTTTTTTCATGTATTTCGTATCCAACTATAACCTACGTGGATCATCGTTACATTCTGTTTATTGTAAATTGTAGTATTGATCAAAAATAGCTTAAAAACAGAGACAGGTCGGCTGGCTTTGTGTTCAAAACTGCAGTGTTGATAAGCCCCGCCTCTTTATTGCTGCATTTCACCGTCACAAGCTGTGGATTTGAAATTAATGTGTGTCTTTTTACTGTTGAAACTTTTGATATTGTTGAACCTACGCTGTATGAGCTGCTTTGTATGTTTCTAAATCATCACAAGCGATTACAGAGAAGTGGGCGGAGATAGGGGGAAGCTGAAAACGGACATTTTCTGAGCACTCAACCCTCAAATGTGGGATACTTCAGGATGAATCAAACATGCATAAAACATCACTGGAAATACAACTTTAAGGAAGCTAAATGATGAGATAAAAGGATTTGACAGTTTATATGACAAGTTCTCCTGTTTTTATGAAGTCGTTATGGACTTAGTTTGGTGCGATAGAACTTGTGGTAAATATTTATCATGGTTTTTCATGGTTTTACATTCGTGACGTGGCAGTTTTGTCAAGACACTTTGAAAAATAAACGTTTAAAAACACTAAAAGAAAAACTGTGCCATCAGAAGGCGGCATGACATAGAAAATTGTGTCCGTTGTTTAAATTGTCTGCGTTTTCAGACAGTTTAAACGATCATTCAGTGTTATTGGTTCATATCGATTATCAAATCATAACCGTTGTGTAAATTATATGGATTTTGGCCCTTGTTTAGACTATGGTTGCTAGGTAACAGTTGCACAAATGAAGCCTGCGTAAATTCAGCCTGGAAGACCTAACTCCATCTACATCAAGGCCACCATGGAATGACCCCTCTCCCAGCGCCATCGTCGCACTCAAGCGGGCGCCCGCCTGTCCGTCTGTGAGAGTCAGATCCCTCACTTCACCATGGACTCTCCCAGGTTTCTGCGCTTATCCCAAAGAGGTTATGCAGTTTTTCCTGGCCAAAGAAGTAGGGTGAAAGGTCAGGGGGCGTCTGTACCATGGCCCTCGCACCTGCTCCTCATCCCCAATCAACGCTCTAAAGTGACTCCTCCCCGCTCCCGATCAGCACCAGGCGGTCACATTTAAGCCCTCAGGCAGATGGCTCGGCCGCTCAAACCATACTGCGACCCACCGCCTCCCCAGCTCCTCCTCTACATTCCCCTCATCCTCTACCTTCTCTTCACATCTACCACCACCAGTCTCCAGGCCCTGGGGGGAGACATCTAATACAAATAGATCATGGAGTGCCCATGATTGCAACGTCTTCCGCCGGGGTCTGAGCGCCAAATAACTCTTGAATAAAGCTTGCTCAACAGTCTCTTTGTCTCTCCAGGGTGGATTACCTTTACTTATGTCATATTTGCTGCCCATGTGCCCAGCTTGAAAATAAATGTCAAAATGGGAACAACTGGGCAAAATGTTTCGTAAAACCTCAGATATATTCATGTGACGTGTGATCTACCTGCCATACGCACTTTAAACTTGGAACTAATGGCTCAATACTTTTATTTAGTCTTTTCACACAATCTCCACGCACACGTACATCTGCTGCCACACTGGATGCAGAGAGAACATCTTGGTTACCCACTTACCGTGCAAAACAGGAACAATCCAATCTACAAATAAAATGTAAGTGTGAATCTGAGCATAAAAGCTGATAGGGAGAAAATAACATCTTTTCTGCAGTAACTCAATGATACGCTGGCCCACATCTGATACACCATAACTGCACGCTCTCATCTCTTACAGCGGGCAGAAGCTGATATTGGATTTCTGCCCTGTTCCGATTAAAATCACTCAAATACAAGATTGTGAGCGTATTAGAAAACATGCTAGCGTCGGCATTCCCTGAGATGGCTTTCGCTCACGCCATGGGTGCGCGGGTGAACTCTGACCTCTGGAGGGAGTCGTGCTGTCCGCGCTCGTCGCCTGAACGTGTCGTAGAGATAGACACTTGCATTAAGCCGTAACTCACTGTTGCTAATGTTGCATTTTGTAGAATTGATCTCAAATGTGAGTGGAAGTGGAATAGCTCTGGATGTTTCACATTAAAGCGGTTTCTTAATCGCATTTTCCCCATTTTGCGGACCAGAGGTGAGTTCTGATAAAGGAAATGAAAAGGAATTATAACAAAGGGGAGGCAACATCAGTGCTGTCAATCTTTATTTTAATAGGTAATGTTCGTTTTAATTGAATATTCAGTGGTGAAAAGTAACAAAGTAGCATTTGTAGGTATCTTTACTTTATTTTAGCACATTTCAAAGTTGATACTTTCTGCTTTTACTTCCATACCTTAGAGAGGTATCGGTACTTTCTACTTTCTACTTGCATATTATGTTTGGCTATTCATGGGTCCGAAGTGACGTGACACACTCGTTGCTACTGCCACCTTGAGGACAAAAGCTGCATGCTGCACTTGGACTGTGCCAAGAAAAAGTCTCAAAAGAAAGAATTCCTCGTCTGTAACATCCACAAGTTGCTTTTAAGTGTTTTGAGTCATCACTATAGATAACATTAGATTTAGAAACGACTTCTTGAAGAATAAACCCTTTACATTTTCAGTTTCATGTGCTGTTTTTCACGACTAAAATCAAACATTGGAGGTGTTGACTCGTGACTGAAACTCGTGGATAGCACGTTATCCTGCTTATCACAGATTAATTGATTACAGCATTTACCTCATAACTAAAAGAGCTAAATGTGCTGCAGGATTTATTTTCCAGGGCAATTTAAGGCTGGGTGTCAGATCTCCACTCTTTAAACGTTTGTCATGTTTAATTGTGATGGATGTTCACGATCCGGGTTCTCACCTCCATTCTAACAACCTCCCCAAAGAGATCTCCAAAATAAGGTGAATCAGTCCTCAAATATATACTTTCGTGGTGTAACAGGGGAAGCTCTCTGCCATGTTTTTCAATGTAAAACATGCTCTCTGAGGGGAAAAAGATATTCAAATAAAAGCATACGTGCTTTATTATAGTATGGTGATGATTGCTTTGCGTAGCTGTTAGCAGCACACAGCTAACCCCCATTAGTACTTTTATTTTCACAATGTTTATGTTTATGCTTTTCACAAACTGCAAACGCAAGAATTAAATCAAACGACCGGCACTCCATAGATGTATAGGATTGAATAGCATTTCCCTGGAGCCAAAACAAGAATGAATCACAAGAATAAAAGGCTAAAACCCGATCATCATCTCAATACGGTCCAGGATCCACCACATTTAACATCTAAACTGGCCTTTAAAATACATTTTCGCAAAGCAACAATGAAACACAGGATGAACACGGGAGCCTCTACGCATTATTTCTTCTGAGCTGTGGGGGGATAACGTCTGCATCGCTCAAAGATGATATCACCATTGACTAAACTTGGACGTATTAAGCCTTTGGAAATGAGTCGCGCTGGTGTTGATTAAGCTGTTGTTATTTTGCAGGCAGAAGACAGCGGCCGCCTGTCTCCTCTTTCGCTCGCTAACATTATCTCAGACGCAACACAAATCAAGTGCCCGGACTCGTAGGGCGCAAACACCATTAACGGCCATTTTCTCCCCAGGAATATGAGTTGACATCTTAATTTCCATTTACAAACAGCAAAGCTAATCAATCACTCCGACCCTGGGCGGATCTCTCATGCGCCGCTCCCTCCGGTCATTCGGCTACAGAATGTTATTAGAAGCAAGACAGGGAAAAGGATTAATATTGCAGTGTTTATTTACACATTTTGTGGTGTTAAATTAGTAGCTTATTGGTTTTTGAATAAATCTCCTGCGCTGTCTAATTAAGTCCACGGCTTGGGCTGAGCAACAGTAATGGTTTTCATATAAGACACAGCATTTCCAGTGCGTTAGCGGTAATTATGGCTGACCTTGCATATGACCTCTGTCCAAGAACATTGACATTTGCAGCTGAAGTATGAGCGCTGCACAGCCAACATGAAACTGATGCATGTTAGTGTTATGCAAAGCCCGTCACTGCAAACCTAGAAACATGGCAGTAAATATCAACATTAAATAAAGTGGACACCCACACTAATGGCCGAGAATTACATAAGGCTAAATGAGTTGGTGCACAACACACAACAATAATGCATAATGCAGTTACATTTAAATGTATTTTTGTACAGCCCAAAATCACAGCAGCAGTCAACTCACAGTCCTAATAACTATCCTAATCACCATTTGTCCTTAGACACTCCTAAGTAATAACAACAACCAAAAATATTATAAACCAAAGCTATTTAACCAAAAAATAATAATAAATATGACATCCCTACACAAAAAATGGGAAATAAAGACGAAGTGATATTTAATTCCCAATAGACGTCTGACAAAAAGCCGTGTACAATCCAGTGGAAGCCAAACGTTCCCCCCACGTCTACAAAGTGCCCTGAGTAGGCCTCTGCTACGTGGGTCCAGTCCTTTCACTCCTAAAACCTTTCTCAGCGTGGAGGCGTCTAGTTTTGACATCACCTGCAGCGCTCCGACCACTCACAGGTTAGCCACAACCGTTTAAGTGCATCAAATCTTCCCTACGGTGTTAAGTCAACTCAAGGCAACCGTAATTCCTACTCTTCCAGGTTTGTAGATTGTTTCCAGACAAATTTTAAGCCTCATCTATAGCAAGCAGCTTTCCAGAAACCGTATGGGCGGTTTGTCTACAGCCTACACATTTTCTTCACTCTTGGTCAAATATTCAAAGAAGGCTGCAAACACTGCGTTTTTGTACTTATTTGCATGAACACGAGTCAAATTCCAATTGTAGAGACATCCCAGTCGTGTATATATATAGGTATCTGCCTGGCCATTATGAATGTGGAAGTTTTGGAGCGTAATAGGGGTGAGCGAAGGGTTACGCGATTCGTCTGCTTTTCCAAGTCTCTATTTCTATGCTTTTTCTTCCTTCAATTCCCGTTGAGAGATGCTTGTCCTAAGGGTTGGATTAAATTACACAGCGACCAACAGGGCTTCCATGCACACATCCATTCCACAGCGGCGTGCCATATTGGTTTAGTGGCCCGCGGCTTCATTGGCTATTGAATGATTCGAGCGTCGTCGGCTACTGTGGCGGATATTAAAGTCATCTACCATGAAGTTGTCTTGACATGTGATTTCCCTCCACCATTGTGTCGTCTCTGAACGTCCACATCGCATACAGGAGCAAGATGGCCGCTGATGGATGAGACAGCCTCTTTAGGGGACACGTTGGAGCGGGCAGACAGCGAGACATTAGTCCACCTGCCAATACTGTGACAGGATCAGTTTCTGTGGTCGGCGTGGATATCATCAGAAAGACATCCTTCTCATGTCTGGGCTCTTGATTGGTTAAAGAAATTCTCCGGTGCTTGTTGCATGGTGCTTCCATCTGCGGCGTGTAATCCGACTGATGGGAGTGGAACGGTGAAGAAAACATTTTGTCTAGTCAATAAAGCTGAAATCTGTCTTCTTCCACTAAGTTATTGAATACATGTAAGATATGTTTAATGCGATGCTGCGGGGCATTCCAGGCAAAGCAATTACAGTAGCAGCAGATGAGCGCTCACGCCCTGATCGAAGGTCGGCGGTTCGATTTCCGCTCCCGACGTGAACATCCTTGGTCAGATCTCACAGGTCAATCCCAGCTCTCACAGGAGAATACTGTTGTTGTGTCTTTGGGCGTGACACCTCCAGGTCCTGCGTACGCTGGTGTGTGACTGTGTGTGGACGAATGTGTGAGCGTTTCCTTGATGTAAAGCGCTTTCAGGGACTTGAAGGTAGAAAAGTGCAATATAAAATGGCCAGAATTGTGCAGTTTAAGTTATGTAACGTTTCAGTAGCAGCCAGACCAATTAACTTCTTTCCCTGTCCTCTTCTTACCTGACCTGGATATTCACTCTGTCCAACCTCAATCTAAAGTTGGATGGTCTGTTTGAAACCACACATTATGATCATATCCAACCATTAATAATATAAGAACATATGAATAAAACCAGCAGATTATGGTAAATGCGCACAGAATAACCACATTTTGACAGTTTACAATGTTGGCCTATTGTTGCCAGGGTGGAAACTTTTCTTAAGTTCATCTTTAGACAAGGCCATAATTACATACAAAATTCACAGTTACCGTATTTTCCGGGCTATAAGTCGCACTTTTGTTCATAGTTTTGGCCAGGGTGATACTTATATTTATACTTATATATACTATAGAGCGACTTATATGTGATATTATTTGTTATTTTCACACTTGCAACCACATTTCATACTCCAGTGCAACTTCTATAAGTTTTTTCTTCTCTATTATGCATTTTTTGGCTGGTGCGACTTATAGTCCGGAAAATACGGTAGTTCAATAATCGGAAAGGCATTTTACACCAATTAATTTCGAGAATAAAATGTAAGAAAACCGCATTTAGGGTTAGTGAGTCATTTTCAGACTTCCAAAAACATCTATATGACTAACAACAAACTTGATACTGAAAAGTTTATGCAAGCTGTTAGCTATAAACCAACAATGAACGCTTTCAAGGATTTTTATTACCTTTTTACTACTCCTGGAATCTTATCATCGTGCACATTTCAAAGTCAACCCACCAGATAGTGAAGAAACCATATTTTCTTTTATATTTCACCAGCTGTTCAAGTCATAATACTATATATTTCCCATTCAGTATTATTGACGTTCCACTGTGACAAATGCTTGTAAAAGTGTCTACGCCTACTGACACTGGCTGCTCCATCTCCCCAATATGAGCGGCCCACGGTGGGAGGAGAACCAAACGCTCTCGATTCCACTCCATCACCTTGCTTTGATAAAACCTAATTTCCCCCGGGCCTCAACTTCAGATGAACTGCTTTTGACTCAGTTCCGATGCCAAAAACTAGACAACTTAACCACAAACATGAGCGCAAGAGGCACATAAAATAGCAAGAACATACTTTTTTCCCCCTCGACAAAGGCGTATTGTGTGCAGCGGGGCTATAACTTTCAAACTGTCTCAATTTAGTGATACCCCATGTGAATTCCATTGCCATTTTAGGAGCAGGTTTTTCCCACTGTGATGAGAGCCGCGACAGAGCTCCAGTAATGGTACTTTCGAACCGTGGATGGAAAGATGTGAGAATGGAAGAAGGAAGAGGTGCTGCTTGTGTGATATGTATGATTGTGTAAAACATTTACATTTCTGGGGCTGAAATTGAGTTGAAAATGTTACTTTAATAACATTTTAAACCAGTGTGCAGTGTGCAATGTCCACTTTTGAGTTTACAGATATGTGGGTTTATTGGAATAATTCGCCATTTTGGAATGTAATTCACCATTTTGGAATATCCTGAGTGACATGGACAATATTTACTGCATTAAATACTACGTTGTCTTTCTAAATGGTTTGGTAATATTTTAGTTGTGTGTGTCACGGAATATTTTCAACCAAAAAGCATGACTCAAAAGAGGTTGAAAAACACTATTACCAGTACTACTATTACTTTATGTAGTGACACTGGAGATCGTTCTTGCAGTATTTATCACGTACGTACTTAACAGAACAGTAAAGTTTCTCCCAATATATAATTACTGTTATCATGACGTACTTGGTGCATTTTATCACAGCAGTATTTTTTTCAGACCACACAGAAAAAGCTATGAATCATTCCTCCACAATAACTCTAAATAATGCCTTTGGCCTTGAGAAAATATATAGTCCTACTTTATAACAGTATTTATGTGGGTGGCTTCCTCAACCGGGGATGGTATTAAAATAACATGACCTTAACTTTAATATCTATCATTATGTTTATGATTATTATTATTACTACGGTATATAGAACAAATATATTCAATTGTTAACATATTTTGCTGTTTACACATCCATTTCTACATGCTCAGGGTTTGTTGTTTGTAAATTAGGATTGTGTTGATTTCTTCTAGTACTGCACCAAGCCCAAAAAAGTATTTCTAATAACACAAAACTACGCTTAAGACCGGTTTACCTACTTGCATAATAACTATACAAACCTTAACACGCAAAGCAGTTAAAGCAGTCAACATATAAAAATATAAACACAATTTGAGCTATTTTATCAATATTTCAAGTTTATTTGACTGCCAACAGCCTCCATCTCACAAAAAAAACAACTCAATATTCCTGATTTACATACGTTCAGACCAGACCTCGGGGTGTGTGTTGTGGGAGTGACTCCGGAGTGAAATGTACAAGTACAAAGAGTACAACCAGGCTACTTACAGATGTAGTAGTATTCCCGACCCGGTCTGAATTCGAAGCCCAGGGAGAAGGGGGTGAAGAGCTGGAACTTCTCGGAGAACTTGAGCGGCCCGTTGGGGGAGTGGGGCCGGTTGCACTCCCAGCGTTTGAAGCCCTTGGCCGTGTGGTCGCACGTGCTGTAGCCATCGTAGTTCACCATGTAGAGCACGTACCGCTCCGTCCGCTCCTCCGGCACCGTATCCTCGTAGTGGGGGCAGTACACATCCAGGTAGTCGTTTATGCACACGTCGATGTGGTAGTCCCCGCGATGGAACCTGGGTAAACAAGAAGGAGAAGAGAAATGGGATTAATATTGCTATGTAAACATAATATACAAATTCTTGCAGGGAAATGGGAAATAACAGTTCTTACTCCGGGTTTTATATTTCCTATAAAAGGTAGATGCAGTGTAAGTTATTGCAGCATGCCATGACCGGTGAGTAAAGACAGTAAATCATAGAAATGAATCCCACATTGCCACGCTTCTGGTGTGGCCAGAAGGAAACTGCAGTCAATTTACTGAAAATCCATAACATGCACTCGAATACTGAAAAAGAGCATTTTCTAAACAGCTATCAAGGTGCTAAATGATTCTCTGGCATGAATGCTGTGTTTCTACATGCAGTTTGACAATAAAGGAATCTTAATCTTCTATTGAAATGAACCAGTTTTCATGGAAGGGCTCCCTTTTCTCTGGGGACCCCAAGCATTTGCCTGCTTTGCCTATTGGCTGCAACGCCCCTGGCAATTTCCATGGTGCTGCACAAGGTAAAGGTCAGAAGCTAATATTCAATAAATCCATTCAATGCTCACACTGTGACACAATTTGCAGTGAGACATGTTTACATTATTATTCTTAAAAATGAATTGTGATATATTGAAAAAAATGCATTTGAGCATTTTTTTTCTCTTAAAACCAGTTACTTTTTATATGTCCAAAAGAGTCATGATTTCTGTAAATTTCAGTAAATTCTTTCAATGAGAGCAAGGCTGGATCAAAGAGTATTCCACCTCTGCGTCCTCTTTGAATGATTTATTTCACATTTTAAATATACATCAATAACACCTACACAAACACATCTGCAACGAGACACATCATCAACCTTTAATTACTTTGGAGAACTAATAACTCATAAGCAGCACAGGAAATACAGATTTGATCGGTGTGTGCTCCTTCAACGTGGATATTTACGAGCAGCATTTTCTCATCGTCTGGATTCAGTAAATTTGGGCGTGATGGTTTATCGGTAAATCTATCACCGCGACAAATATTTACTCACACAGTCATGCGGCAGAACAAATTCACCGAGATTGAATAAGACCACAGAGCTGGGAATCTTACCAAAACTTCTCAATAATTGTGCAAACAATTCATCATTTTGTTGTTTGACTATTCAAGAAGTTATTGTCCAATTAGTCAGGACACAAATCGTTCTGTCATTCTTACAACATTTTCACACGCATTATTTCACTTTTCTAGTCAAGGGACGGCCACCTGCATGTTTCCATGAAGATGGTGTGGATTTTCATTGGTCATTGAATGTATCCATCTCCATGTAATTAGATAAATGTAAAATAAATGAGTCAAATGCCTTACTAGAGCATTCCAGGTATAGCAATAACGTTATGTGCAATACTGACTTAACCATGTGCAATACCGTTATATTCATGTGCAATTACTGTCGTACTCACAAGCAATTAAGGCCATATTCATGTGCATATAACTGATGTAAATAAGAGTGTTTTATTTTGTTTACTTACTTACTATCAGTATTATTTAGTCTTATGCTAGCTATTTTTACTTTATTTTATTATTATTTTATCATGAGTTTTTTGTTTTGTTCATAAGAGTTCTTCTATTAAAGGTGGTATGGATGATTTTTTTCAGCATATTTTTTATCATATTTCCTCGTGGCGTGGATAAATCATTTGTCCTGCCACGTATCAATCATAAAACGCACCTACCGCTCACCTGCAGCCGCGTCAGGCTCGTTTCCGCGTGCCTAAGCGCATGGATCTATCATAATATAGTTCCCTCAGTGTACGGGGCAAAATGAAGACGGAGAAAGACAGTTCGAGCTGACGCAGAAGTGGACAGAAATCTACGAGCGATGCGATCCGTTGCGCTAATAAACAAACGCACGTGTGTGTTGTATCAGGCCGCATGGGGGAGTGCGCATGTGCACTTCCACCTGCGTTCTCAAATCGCCGAAAAATCGTCCATACCGCCTTTAAGAGTGTTTTTTTTGTCTGTCCTTTCCTCTTTTCTATTCTACTGCGTTGTAACACCGAAATTTCCCCATGTGTGGACAATAAAGGATTATCTTATCTTATCTTTCCAACGGAGACGGCTCGATTGCACACATTTCAAATTCCAGTTCTTTCAAATAAGTTCATGTCTCAACCCTGGTAAAACATCTTCTGAAAACTCGTAGGCCATGAACACCTCAAGGCAACAGAGTCCGTGTTCTGAATGGTCAAAAGTCCGTTCAAACAAGCCGCGGAACCATTGAAATCCCACCGTCTTTCTAATCAATGTCCAGTTTAAAGTAAGGGCCCCATGGGAAACTAACATTTTTTTTTTTCAATATCTGTGAGAAATTTTGCTCAGTAGGTGGAACCGCTAGTAAATGTCACGATCGACCAGGCTGTCTTGCGAGGGCATCTTTACAACCGCACTGATCTAGAACCAGCCACCCAGGGTCAGCGGACTGTAATGCATGGAGGCAGATTCATCACAAGGCCGCGCGATGTCACACGCACACAATTCACCTGTGTGTATTTTTTTTTATGGTCAAGGAAATTAAAGTTCAGCTACCCCCGGTTCCACAGCGAGTCTGGCTTGTTGTGACCCGGAGATCCAGGTCACGGAGGAGTCCACAGTTAGAAAACAATGCACAGCTGTAAAGTTTCAGGAAGATGAAGTTAAACAAGGCGGCACAGACAGACAGCTGATGCCAAAGCAGGTGGTGAGTGGCTAATTGTACCATTTTTTTATTTCAAATGTAATGCCGTACATAGCTGTTAAACTATAAGAACGTTTGGGTTAAAAAATGATGATCATTTTTAAAAATGACCGTGTGTAATTTACTCTTTTATCCTTTGTAGGGACGGGCGATGTAGCCAAAAATGATGATCTCAAAATGATTATATGTTTTTTGCGTTGTCTCGATACAATATGCAGGTGATATTTTAACACAATATCAGAAAAGTGTGAAAATGTTCCTGTAAATATCTTTGCTGATGGTTGAAAATGGCATGATTGGACCATACAATTAAACACAAAAATGCACTAATATACTTTTTTTTTTTTTACCCATTTCTGTCTGGTTATAATGTTTATCATTTTCATTATTGACATTAAACTTGACACTCTTTAAAAAAAAAAAAAAAAAAAATTGCAATATTATCAATTTTTCAATCTAATCCCTTGCAGTACAGTAGAACAAATGCTAACCTGTATTTTGGGATCAATAAAATCTATCTATCAATCTGGTTGGAAACTCTGTCTCTAAACCTGTTGTCAGTTACATCATTTGCAGTTACATTTGTTGTGGCCCTATTTTGACCCGTATCTAATAAAGTACATTACAAATGAGTCAATTCCGATGCAATCCAGAGAGGAAGCTATCCACTCATTAATAACAACCACGGAAAGTGAAACCACGAATAAGACTTAACCAAACGTCGACTTGAGACCCGCTAATTATAAAACCAACCGGACTTCAGAGAAAACACAAACTGACAACTTCCAGAAGTGCTCCTCAATCGCCACGAGGGAACAAAGCGCGTATCCGGCTGAAATGATTTCCACTCTGAGCCATATCACATCCTGCCATTTCTCTCACCCAGTTTTTGCAGTCGCTCTCATTTACATCTGCTCAAAGATTCATGGCTGCCGTGAATGAGGGAGAACGAGATTATAAGGGCCATTTTCTCAAACAAATGATGGTGTTGTCATAAGAGAGAGGGAAATGTAATGTGATTTCAATTGATCGACAAAATGGCATCTGTAAGAGCTGGCACAACGGCCCCTGTGCCAGTCATTCTGCTCTTCTACCCTTTTTACCGCTTTCAACAGGAGCATTCCAAGAGATTTGATTTGAAAGATTATATTCTAGTTTACCTGGTTAAAAGTGTGCATTGTTTTGTACATGGGCTAATGGATTCATACGTTACTGATGGGTTAGATTTCTTGGGCAAAAGGGTGAATATGGATCAATAATTGGTATTTTTTTTAGCAAATGGCATTTACTTGAAACAACAATACAACTCTGTGGTGGGCTGGTCATTGATGTTCATTTAAATGCCAATGTGTGGGTAATATTGACAGAAGTTAAGTGTTTGTTTCCTCGATAACGGCATTAAGATGATTTTATGGCAATACATTAAACGGACCAAAACGTCACTGTAAATGTTGTGGGTGTGATTCAAGTATCACAAAATTGAACTGTAAAATCAACCACAGAAGTGCAGAAAAATCAAATAAATAAAACAAATAAAATAAAGAATACGCTACAAGTTAGTGGTAGTTTTAAGCTCTTTTTGAGTCTTCGTTAATCGTTTTTATCGTAGAACGTCCAGGACCTCAATTGTGATTAACATTACTTAGTCAAAAGGCATAAATGAACAATGTACTAATGAAATTTGACCGAACCCACCACATAAACTTACAAATGTAATAACCAAACCCTGTCCCAACCCTAAATCCCTAAAAGCCACAATCAACTAACAAACCGAACCATTACTTTGTCTTCTGTTTATTCCTATCCTGCGTGAGAGTTTGCATATGTGCTTTATGTTCTGCCGCAATCGGGTAAACACTAGTGTCGGGTTGTTTACAAGAGAAGTTCATCTGTAACATCTCATTTAAAACATGTCCGCCGAGGTCCGACAAGATCCATGCATCTCTCTCCCCGACTTAAAATGTCAACTGACTTAATGGTCACATCCTCCCACAGAATGCCCTTCTGCCCCGCCCTGCTCCCCCCGCCCTGCTCCCCCCGCCCTGCTCCCCCGCCCTGCTCCCCCGCCCTGCTCCCCCGCCCTGCAGGCTCCACAGCGGCCTCTGCCTCCACTGCAAATGAAGCATGAGATGTTTGTAGGAGGAAGTACATTCAGTGGTACAGGGCAGTAGTATACATATGTGATACATGTATGCAACATATCATTATGCACATGGGCCGCATCGCCAAGTACATGGTTAGCACTAAAACATAAATGTAGTTACTACTAAGAAACATGTCAAAATGTTTGTTTTTTGTTTGTTTTTTGTGTTTTGTGTTTATTTAGATGTTTTCTGTGTTTTGCCGTGCACTTTGAGCTTTCGTCACATGTTTTCCAAGGTGTTTTTCAAACTACAAATGACAAATAGATAAACGTCAAAATTGGGGCTTAACTAAGACTAAACACCGAACTAAACTTTAGCTATAGACAAGTGATAAACCAGGACAAAAGGACCAAAGTCTACATCAAAACTAACTAGGCTTAAACCAGGATGGAACCACAAAAACAACAAAATTGTATTATTATAAGCTATTTTATGTTATGTAATGATAACATAAATTGTATATATGTTAGTAACAAATACAGCTGGGGTATGTATAGTGACAAAAATGAATATCAATCCAGTGTCAGAAACAGACAAATTCATCACAAAAGTCTAGAATTATAACCTTCAAAAAAAGATTTATAAAAAAATCTTCCTTAAACCCTTATTTGACAAATTACTGCACATTTTTTTTAATTTTTTTAATCAGCTCTGTTTGTAGCCTTTTTACTATAAACGATATACTGTACTTGATATTCAAATGTGTATACCTTCAAAACAATAATATTCAAAATGTCAACATAATATATTGCCCACCTCTAGCAACAATTCTCATCACATGATTAACCAAAGTTACTCACTATTTTACATCGACGCTTATTGGAATTGAAAGAAAACAGAGTAAGTTCTAAGGCTGCGAAACAACTGCTGAACATTACGGTTTTACTGCACGTGACATGTACTTCTTTATAAATAGCAATGAATGACTTTGTTTTGCTTTTTATGTAGACAGTATAGTCATCGTTACTGCAATATAAAGCAAATAGCATGATCGGGCCCGTACATTACATACTGCTGCATGTCGACACGCGCACGTGCCTCGGAGTCCATTACGCTGGCAGTTCAGCGGGCTCCCCGGGCACACTGGAGAAGGAGTGCGGCGAGTTTGGGCCAAAAAGCTGCTAATGGCACAGACTGTGTGAGTGAGTAACACAGTGGGGGTGTGAAACCGGCAGTCGGATTTGAAATCGCATCCAAAACTGAGAGGGGGGGAGGAGGGGGGACCGTGTGCGTAGTGCAAAACGTGCAGCTGGATCAGAGTGTTGGAAGTGGCTGAGATGAGCGAGTCCAAATTGTAGCTGGTCGAATTTGTGCCACTGAAAAGAAGGGATTTTTGGATGTACATGCGCGGTCTCTATGCTGCTGTCGTTTGTGAATAAAGGATGAAAGCGTTTGGAGTAAAAGCGCAGTTGAAATGTCCGGGTTTACGACAATATCAGAATTTGATGCAGAAGTACAAGCAAAGTTTGTATGATTAATTTACCTTTAAAGTCACTACCATGGGTCTTTGCCGGGAAATATTCAGGATTAGCAATGAAAATGTATGTAATTTGGGATTTTTCTGACAGGAAATCCAACTGCAATTGAGGTTTTTTTATGTTTTAATAGTAGATCTTGTTCAAAAGAGCAATGACGTTTGAAATAAAACTGAAAAACACACAGCTAAAATAAATTAATACAAAAATCACATGCATTTCAGAACATTTTTAAAGGAAATTACTTAAATAAACACAGTTTTTATTTGATTGTAATAAATCCTAGCTGCACCTCAGTTCCGGACATTCAATTCAAGCCAGTCAATCACACACACAGACAAAATGTTCACTTGAATTTAAAACAATATACACGTTAATCATTATGGAATTATCTTCATTAGAAAGAAATATCATGAGTACATAGATGAATATGCAGCAGTAGAAACATAGATAGCTATAGAATATAAATCGAGGCTGTGTGTCCGCAAAGAGAATTGAGGGCAAGATAAAGCTCTGTAAGACTTGACCCAAAAGAACTGCGAGTGAATCTAAATTAGCCGTCGTCCGCCTGTGCGACTGGACAAATGGAATAAAGTGGTCAGTATTCAAACCAGCAAAAAACCAGCACTCGCCCTGAATACTAATAAATTACAGTTATGACCCCACGTAATGAGACTAACACTATTTTCCTAATGACGCGGAAAAGTGCCACAGCTGCAGTTACCAGGACTTTTACGCAGTCGGATAAAGCCAGAAAAACATGATGACCACCAGCAGCAGCAGCAGCAGCAGCAGCAGCAAAGATTTCACACTGAACTGTTTTTAAGTGTTAATTAACGAGATCAAAGATTAAAGAGAAATACAGTCACTCAGCAATAGTATTTTGAATAGATATGTTGGGTACATGCGTCTGGTACAAGGTCTGGAAACTAAATAATAAGTCAGTTTAAATCTATGTTGAAATTAAATGCAATTGAATAAATGCAAAATAGATACATTTAATGAGCTCCATGTTTACAGAGATCATACTCAAACTCCACTATTCCGCACTTACCTCTCCTAACAGTCACTAGTTTCATAATATAATATTAAAATGGCTATTACTTGGTGTCCCAAATTTGTTTCTTGATCTCAGGGGCCACAATGGCTAGAAATAAAATTGTAATTAACGAGAAATGTCACATGGCAGGCTAAGTGTGAAATGATGATGATAATTATGCGTCTTTGTTATGCCACGGATCTGCGAGTCGTAATGCAATGCCGGCGTAAAAATCATCTGGACATTAGCGCCGGGACAAGGCGGCGGGTAATTAAACCAGGAAGTGAATACAGGGGAGACAGGGATGATTGTTATTACCAACTGATTTTTTTTTTTTTTTCCTTTTTCCGTCCGGTCCCAGCGCTTCCGCACGAGGGCCAAACCGTTGCTAGCACGTGCCCGCAGGACGTGGCCAAACACGCGAGCGCGAGAAGAAGGGATTTCTCCAGAATGAGCCGCGAAAGCCGGCGCTATGCTGTGGCACAAGCGCTGCAGTCCCTGATTGGCTCATTTCCATTTCAATTACACAGCCCAGTGACGGTGCCTGAGCGTAGATTCGGACACACACACACACAAACCCGGGGTGAGCGAGAGAACGAAAGCGAGAGAGAAACCGCACCCGCTAAAGTCCCATCAGCCACCTCTCCACGCCACACACCACTCGCTCGCGGGATGAACCCAAAGGAGGAAAGCGCTAGGGCTGACCTGAGCACGAGAGGAAAGCACAAGAGCTAGCTCAAGAAAGACGGGGAAAAAGGTCTACGAAGGGAGCGTCTGAGCACGGTAACGGAACAAGAACCCTTTGAATGCGCAGACATGGAAGAGAGTTTCTGAACGGTTTGGGGCAGGGAGGTGTATTTGTAAGACATGGCACATATTGATGATGATTTAATAAGCCATAGAAAATACAACAGCAACAAAAAGTGACTGGCAACATGACCAGGAAGAAGAACCAAAGTCAGCCGCCTTACGATCGTTCATAAGTTGATGACGTTTCCAAGTCTTACCTGCTAGTTATTATGTCCAAGCAGCATTCATCATCTTATCATATTTATATCCAGAGTAACTATACCAAGCTGATAAATTACAAAAGGTTCAGGTTCTAGAGTCATTTCAGATGGAGATTTTTGAATGGCAATGTTGAACCTTGTCGTTATTTTCAAGAAATTGGCTCCATAAACTCCAAAAATCCTTTCAACTGACAACAACCAAGTCTTTGTGGATGAATAATGCCACCACTTTATAAAGTTATAGTGAAAAAAATGATTTCACCTTTTTTCATTTGTACAGACAGAGAAACTGGATGTCTACACTGCATGTGTTACGGACTCAATTACGTCCATGCGGTTTTATTCAACGTATTGTAATGACATGAATTACACATTTATCCTTCTTTTAGATTCTTGCAACCGAACGCCCGTTAACATGTAATTCTTCATGTTCCAGAGCTTGGACGACTTTGACAGCAAATGTCACAACTGAGGCACTTGTACAAAGCTGACGTCTGAAAGCGGCAGAGAAAAGGTCCATTCTACCTGCGAAATCAAATGTAATCTCGCTTTGTGTCGCTTTCTTTTCTTCTCCCCGGCTCTCCACAGCGTCTCATTTTTGATTTATCTGCCTGAGAGACTCGCTCACACAAGCCAGTCTCGCTCATGACCCCAAATCAGAGCTATTTACATTATTTCACCCCTCACTGTTGAAATGCGTACATCTGATATATGTTCAACTCAATATCCTCGAGCGCTGTTCCGTTCGGATGATAAATTAAATCAGAAGAAAGCCGAATGTGCTGGAGACTTATAAGTCGAATTGAGGATTGTTTTCAGAAGCTTTCTCCCTGCAGTCAGTCGGTGGTTACATGTAAATGGAGAGGTTTGGATTATTGCCTTAGCACAAACACAGAGGCTTTTAAAGTACAAAACAAACAGATTTCAAAAGGTGCGACAGCGTAAACTACACTAATCCACAAGCAAGGTACTCTGGACTAACTGTGGTGACGTCTCCAATGTCTGATGTCACCCGCAACCGCAATGCAATATAATAACCGCCATGGTTTTGCTGATTTGTCCTTAGCTTCTTTGGCTAAATGCTAAGTGCGAGTCGGACTTCTCCATCCCTGTGGTTCTCCCTGAGGTTTCTACTTTCTCCCAAAGCGTTTTGTAGTTTTTCCTTGCTGATCAGGAGAATCTGAGAACATTTGCTAACTTCCTATGAACACATCGTTTTTTCACTGTCGCCCTTCAAGGAAACTAATGTAGTGATTTCGGGCGTTGCAAAATGAAACTGAATTAATAAATATCACATTATCATAAAAGAAGTTCTCAGCATTGAGCCCATCGATTGTGGGAAAGATCAACTGGGATCGCTAACCATTTCTATCATACTTATCGCCAGAGAGAGCGATCGTTAGATGACTGGATAGCACTTTGAGCATTTTTCAAGCCAAACTATAAACGTATAGAGTGGAACTTGTAGCGTGCAAGCAAACATACTTTATTATATGGTATGGATTAAAAGAAAATCTGCTGGAGTTGAACTTGGACTGACCCCTTGGGCACACAGACCGGGCCTTATGCAGCACCTTTCAGCACATGGGCACATAGCTCGCCCCTCTGTCAGCCGCCGCGCAGTTGTCTAATTACACATGATTGGTTTAGCCTCGCGACATGAAAGGAAGGAGTGAGAAAACAAATGATGGACCCATCGAAAGACATACAGTGGCAAAAGGAAAGGAAGCCACCCGCGACTAATCACACTCAAAAGCAGTCACAAAAGCCTCTCCACGCACCTCATTACCGGAGTGTGAGAGTGGGGTCAGGCGCAAGATAACTGCGGACAATTTCTCCACTCTGCAATCATCTCGACTGTAAAGCGTAATCCTTAAGAGCGAGCTTTCGTTTTTTGGAGAGCGCCAAGATGGAAAATATTTTGTCTTTTCGCAAGTAATGACAATTCCACCTTGTGAGCAGCTCGTGTTACGGATCACAATATTGCTTTAGCAGCGCAGAAGTAGCATGTCAACGTATCGCTGGAAATAGTGTTATGAAGATGTACTGGACGTTGGACTACGCTTTGCAGAACACTTTGTACATTTAAAATGACTGGTAAAGGAAATGGAAGAATTAATATTTATAGCTTTTATTAAACCCAAAGTCCCAAGGCTCCATCTGAAGTTTCAAAGTATGAGGTGAAGATGTATCATCCAGTCATTCAACATTGTGGTTAACATACTAAATCATATTCAAGAAAAAAATGAACTTTTCTGTTTTTTGACTTAAGGGAAATGGGAAAAGTCCATATCTGGATTAATTTTAAAGCAATAAAAATCACTGGGAATATCAGTGTTTTCCAACCAGTGGTACAGGGACACCAGAATGGGAATGTGCTTTATTCAGAGAGTAATCTATATATATTTGTTGTCCTTTTTTAGGTTAGGCTTAAACTAACCCAATGACCTTTAGTCTCATTTTAGACCTGGTTTAGTGTAATGTTAGCGCTAATACAGTCCATGTTTAGATCTAGAAAGCCATTTATTATTTATGTGGTATTTGTAGTGTAAAGTTTGAGAAGTACTGTTGTAGTAGTACATTTAGAAAGTGCCCCCAACTGTTATTTTGTATCGATAATGTGCTTAGTTACTCTGTTTTACATCATCTGGCTGACTACGACATCTCACACACCAGAAACCGTGTAAAGCCAGCGCTCACTCCGAGATCCGTTTGCCAATCGTATACTTTTAACAAGCGTTTAAACATGTTTACTGCTTAATGCAATCACCATTACCAAACACATTGCAAATATTTCAAAATGAACTTGTGTATCGACATAAAACAGGCCTTTCCAGACAGTCCTTTTTGCAAGTCACCGTTCAGCCGGACAGACTTGCTGGCTGCTGAAGGTAAAAGCAGACGTATACAATTCCAAACTAACAAGTTCAGCAGTTAGCAAGACGTATGTCATTATCAGTCTGGAACCCTCTAAAACTCCGCCGCGCTATGACTTAGGAGGTTTTGAAAAGTGAGGAACATGATAGCCGGCGAAGATGAGCTACACGCCTTGAAATACTTGTGCTGAGATGAAGCAGATGAAGAAAAAAGAGAGAGAGAGAGCGTGTATGAAGTCAGAGGAAGAGCCTTTAGAGAGTGTTGCTTGTTATCCGAGTTGACAGGCGCATTCCTTCCTTGGCTAACTGGCTGATAGGCTTACAGCTCTCCCATGGGGTGTCCTTTCCGGGGCAAGGGACTCGGGACATCAGGCCTATTGAGTATCGCATACGACGGGTGTTAGCTGCAAGAACGCCCAGGGAGGTCCGGGAGAGGTGTGAGGAGTGAATGTGGATATGTTTTTAAAAAGTGATCCGATGTACAGTGGATGTGCCCCGGGCCTGGATATCGCTGGATGGACTGGCCCAGGACACGGTGCTTTACGGAGGGTTTACGGGGGGGGCACTGAGCAGGTGGTCTGTATGGGTAATGTATTGGCTGTCAGCGGGAGGAAGGAAAGTTGTTGGAATTCTTCATATCTTAACTCATCCGTAACACATTATATTCACTGTATCATTTTAAGAACTACATGCAATAGATCGTCTGCAGCTCCCGCCCAGTCGTCACTTTATGAACTCTTTGCATGAGTATTTATAGATATTTTATCCAACACAGCATCTTTTTTTATGTCAAAAAGCAAGTGGAAGTGTGTGAAAGTTTCCAAATTACTTCAGAATTTTGAGAAATGTAATAAAAAAAGAGACTCATTCATCCAGGAATTGCCCAAATATAAAGAAAAAGACTTTAAAGGGAGTTTTGATTTTTTAAACAGTGTCCAGATGACTACCTTTGAAAACTTGTCTAGTATTCTATTACAAGAAAGTGTGTGATGAGACCTATTCCATGCCAAAATTTCACAAAAATATCCTTGAACATTACAAATGAATTGTTTTTTTATTCAACAGCTGGCAAAACTGCTGTTGAATAAAAAAATAAATCATTTTTCACAAATAATGATTCAGGTTTTTTTTTTAAGTAAACTACAGTAAATGTGTCTTTTTGGTTCTTAGTTCTTGATGTATGACTTCCATGAACTAAATCAGACAATGGCTTTTCTCTTTTCCTATTCACTGTAGCAGAAAACCTATGGCAATAATTACATGTGACGGTGTGTTCAAAGCTCAATTATGTTGATGTATTACCCTCCCCTCGATGCAATCATTATGTATACATTGCAATGTAGAAGGAGATTGTTTTAGAGATACTTATCATTCCAGGTTTTTTACCAGAGAAACAACAAGAGTATAAACATTGCTTTCAAGTGCCTGCTTTGACATGCCTTTTCGCTGCCTTTTGTATAAACAGCTGGCAGGCAGAGAAGACATAGTGTTAAGCATATAATAAAGAGCAATAACTCCAAATGGCCTAAAAGTACATCAATTCTCAGTTCATCCTTGCCCTCCACGAGCCTAGACTGTGATCTTACGATATCCATTTCTGCCATTTATGTCCGTCAGCGCGCTCATTTCGGCCCCGGGGGAGACAATGAATTAAAAGCATACAACAGATGAGTTCTTGTTCTCTGCTCTGGGTGCCGGAGTGAACTGTCTCAATGCCAGGCACCGCTGACTGTTTGATGTAGTCTGCGTCATGCTGCAACTCAGCTTCAAAACAGAGGCAAGAAAATTCAGAAAATCCATGGACATTTTGTGTGTGTGTGTGTGTGGACTCATCTACTCCAACAAACGTTCTTTATGTCGTTATCACAATGGGTACTTCTGACTGGGGTAACAGTATCTGGTTTTCAATACCGGGTTCTGAATAATACTATGAATCCCATTAAATACTCATTCTTTTTGGGGGAGAAATGCATTAGTGGTGACAGCTCTTAACTTTCTTCCAAGACCCACCAATTATGAAAACTAGCCATCAAAAGAAAAAGTCAGAACTGGTATTTCTTGGGTATAGTCGTGGTAATTTAAAGCAGTACACCCAGCCCTACTCCGGATGAAGATCATACATGGGTCAAGCTCTGGAGATTCATCCTCGAGCGCTGAAGACCTGAACTTCATCTTTGGTGGGGATGGGAATTGTTTCTGCTCTGGGAAACAAACTGAGAACATACTGTCAATGGTATCAATGCTGCAACGTCGCTTCAAAACAAAGACCCGCAAAAAGGAGATCAAAAAGAGGCCGTCGCTTCCTATGAGCTCATCTACGCTGCTATACAACCATCTTTATAGGCGTATAACACTGATCTGTGCTGGCTATATGCAGCCCAGCGAGTGTGTGTAAAAGGCTTTCTTTATGTCTCTCCATCGTCGCCATGGGACTTGGGGGAAAAATGACACATCCCCCTCCAACATCCTGTCACAGCCCGAGGCCATTCTCTTGAATCATGACTGCCCCAAACTCACTTCGATCCCTGCGACATGTTTACCCAGAGCAGAGCGTCTCGGCTGGTGAGCTGTCTTGGCTGAGGTTATGCATAGTCACACATGAGCAGTCAGTGTCAATTATTAGTTATACATCAGCAGGCTGTGTTGTGCTGTGTGTGTGTGTGTGTTGCTGGAAGAGAGAAATAAACCGTTTTTTACAAGTGGATTTAATTCTATCTAGCAATTATAATAGTCATATATCAGGAGACGCCAATGTTTAGATTTTATAGATGAATTTTGAAGTCCAAATTCAACAAAAATGACCATTCCTTACCGTATTTGTCCTCATCGATTATGGTGCGTTCAGACCAAAGCGTTAAGGCGTAGAGTTTACGACGGGCATGAGTAAAGGCCGTCCAGCGCTTCTGCAGCACAATTCAAGCTTTTGGCGCAGTGTATTTGAAGTGTTTTCACGCATCTACCGCGTCTAGCATCCATGTGTCCAAGACGTCCGATGTCCGAGTCGGAAAAAGCAGAACTTTTGGCAAAATTCACAGCACGTCAACCAATCAAGAGTCACGCGTCTGAATAGCAGTTGTTGCACACGGCAGCAAGACATGGGTTTGTGTTTGGTTCCAAAGGACAGACGAGCGTTTCCAGCATCTGCCCTTTTGATTTTGTTGCTGCAGAATGTAGCATTTTAGTGTGCTACTTGACCTTCAGCCAACTGCCTCTCAGATCGTTCATATGCTACTGCGACTTACATAAGCGAGTCCCTTTACTTTAGTTCTGTAACCATCTGTGGATGTGCAAGGCTAAGCAACAAAACCTCATACCAAGTGGGCTTTCTACATCACATGAGATTTCAAAGCCAAAGAATTCATGACTTTTGCAATAGAACAGAACAAAAAACGGATTTTTGTGAGAAAAAAGAAGGTACTGTTGTTGCTTAACATTGAACAAGCTTCCAAACAACCCTGTGGAGCCCTATGCTTGTCAAGAGCAGATCACTTTAAAGACGGCAAACATGTAAAAAAAAAAGCAAAGTGAAAATATTCTACAAGAAGCGAGAGTTATGCCAACAACTTACATATCCATAAATCCAGCAGGAGTGTCTAAAACAATACGTCGACAGGAGTAGTCATTGTTAAAAGGTTAAATGTATGAATCCAACATGAGTTTGTATTGAATTCTAAGCCTATTTCCGTAATTTCACTAAAAAGAGACAAGACAAACAGAAGCCAATCTCTCAGAGCGTGGTGCATTAGCAAACGAGCCGGGTAGTGCTGCAACAATGATGAGCAGATCAATGGAGGAGTTTTGTTCAAATGATTGAAAAACAAAAAAACAAGCCAAGCAAAGTGTAGAATGTGGGAGAAATAATAAGAGCAGGAGGGAGCTAGAAATAAAGGCCATTCTATGAAACGCTGATGACATCAAAACATTCTGAATACATAGCGTTTGAATGGTTAACTCAGGTTCTTAACACTTATTTAAATGACCAGGTTTAAACGTTTGTGAATTCTGTTTGGAATCAGACTCTGAGGCGTTGCTAGACCTAACTTCTGGGAAAATAATCATATAATAACCAATAGCTGCGTTTCAGATGGCAGATGCGGTTACAACATTCTACAGACTTTTGTGCAATGATTAGACTGTTTGGCACCAATCGTTTCGTTGAGCGTTTAAAAAAATGCTGCTTCCTGACAAAAACAACAACAACTAACGAAATAAAGGGTTGAACATGAATAAAAAAGGAGCTAGTAGTAGAAATCAAACAACAAAACACCCATGAAAGCAACCGTAACCCTTTTATTTGTTGTAGGCCGGAGTCTTCACGGCGCATCATTAAGTCATCGGTGTCCAACACAATCCCACAGAGAGGACGGCAATAACCCCGCACCTTAAAGGTATACACGCATGGTCGAGCGCGCTGACCTTCAAACCAGGGTTGCCATGGCGCTGTTGCGAAAGAGGACGTTGCACTTCTGTGGTCAGCCAACCTTTTCACAAGCCATTGACGGCGCCCCGCTAAAGCGCTCACAAATATGCCGACGGAGACGTGTCAGGGAACATCGTAAACTTAAAGAGGCGGACAATGTGTGGGAAGAGTTGAAAAGGCAAATTGTGAAACTACAGCTGCTAAGATTAAGATACTTTATTATCAGTATGAATGAAAATGAATGAATGAAGGAGATTTTTAATGAGGATATTCAGACAAACGGATGTAAGTCGTATGAAAACATGTTAAAAAATGTCTTAAAACATAATCAGCTGAGGTTTAATTATCAGACAAATGATCAATGTCTGTCAAATTAATCACTAAAGTGCAGAAATATAAAAAGTAGCCTTATTCTGAAGCTTTTACAACCAAGAGTGTCGCTATATCTATGACTATGCATGTTAGGTTACGATTGTTGTGAGACAAAACACCACGATTTAACAATAAACTCGATGACAATGTGACCAAACAGTGAAATCTTTCATTTTCTTTCATTCCCATTGTCTAACACATCCTCAAGTTTGTGACAGGCTTTACCAAATCTTTTTGAAAGACAAAATAAAAGTAGAACACAAAAACTGACTGATAAAAATGTACTTTCAATTTCAATTTTGTTTGTACTATTTGGAGATTGAATTAAAATGATTGAAATGTTTTCTTCGTAAATTGTCACGATTATTAATTTCTATTTCGCAAGGTTGTATTGACTTGACTTTTCCCATTTTTAATTTTCAATCAGCTTTTTAGCAGCATTTTTCTCTTTTTTTTTTACAATAAACAATAGACTCATTTACTCAACATTCACATTTATCCTGTTCAACATTTTCTATACAAGGGTTAGTTAGATCATTTTGATATTGTCTGGAAACGTGTCTTTTGCATTTGTTCCACCCTTCAACATGAAGCGGGCGAACAGTGCCAAAAACATAATTACCATTACCATGACACCGTGAGAATGCCAGATGCCGTCTGATCACTGAGGCTAGGCAGGGTTGGACTTGGCTAATACTTGGATGGGACACTACGGGGAACACCGGGTGCAGCAGCGTCAATAACAATCAGCAAAACTAAAAACTCTCCCCAGCAACATACAAACCCAATGTAGGGAAGATGTTTTTACTTTTGATATTACATTTTTACATCCATGACTGCTTTCTCGGAATGATTCATGGGTGTGTATGTGCATTTTACATTGTGTGTTGTTTATGCCCCCAATTATTTCTCCTTTCCCCCATATTGTTGCACATAATAGCCGTCTGAACATGTGAATTACGGTCGCGATAAAATCTCTCAGTTATGTTTTATTAGCCTTTAGGAGCCCGGCCCATTGGAACTATGACGAAGCTCGCTGGCATTCTCACAGAAACATTTGCTCGAGGCAGTTAGCGCCATATTTTGTTCACACGCGCACTTGTAAAAATATGCCTTTTTATTAAATTGAGCTTGTTCACATAATGAGATCATATATTAGCCACTCATTTGCTTCTAATTGGTGTCTTAGGGCAATAGTCGGCAGCATTAAGTAATGTAATACAACAGCTTAGACTCGCGGGCCAGGCTCTGATCTGTAATGCCGCTCGAATTATGAAGATGTTTGGGATTTATTTATTATTTTATCGTTAGAATAATAAGCTATTTTGGGTTCAGTTATTTCCTTGATAAAAGTGATTAAAAGTCTAGACAGGCTGCATATTTGTGCTGGTTTAAGTGCAGACGGTTTAGATCGCATTCCAAATTTTACTAAATGATGGACATTACTGAATGTTTTCCAAAAATGTAAAAATATGCAGTGCATTTTGGCAATTATTATGAATTATTATTTTTTATTTTTTCTACACTATGCCATCAGTTGTATCCCTTCCTTTAATTTTGTACTGTACTTGTTGTGTTAACTGCAAACTGTGCTCCCCGTTTAGCCTTCAGTATGAAATAACTTGATAAATGACTGGCTCCACAAGTCTGCAGACTAAAGCCATAAGGTCCGCTGCTCACTTAACAACATATCGGCAAATGTATATCAGCCAAACAATCTTAAACCAATTTGCTTCCTTAACTACAGCTTGCAAATGGCTAATCAAGACTTTCATGTTAACAGTGGATCCTTATCGGAGATCACAATTACATCATCCCGTCTTCTCAACACAAGTTACCAAATTCAATCAAGAACTTTTCAAACCAATGGGAAGGCAGTTGGCCCTGGTAGTAGTGACATTATTATGGTTATTGGAGCATGGTGAGAGCAGCAGACATGGAGAAGCAGCGCAATGAAGCGCCAGTGGCAGAGGAGAGGGTCATTTCCAGACATCTGCTGATTGTAAACGCGGCCGTGTTTTAAAAAGCAGATGGTTACGGGAGAGATGATGGCACAGGACCACACTGGCGCCGTTTCCCAAATATGGGGAGGTCTGTTTGCACTGTGCAGAGAAGTAGTTTTAACACTGTGCAGGCAGCAACAGATGTAGATGAAGCTGTAGAATAGTTTTGTGGGGTTTGGATGCAAGTGTTGTGTCAGACCGTTTTAAAGATGCTGTTATACTCATATATATATATATATATATATATATATATATATATATATATATATATATATATATATATATATATATATATATATATATATATATATATATATATATATATATACATACTCATATATATATATATATATATATATACTCATATATATATATATATATATATATATACTCATATATATATATATATATATATATATATATATATATATGAGTATATATATATGAGTATATATATATATATATATATATATATATATATATATATATATATATATATATATATATATATATATATATATATATATATATATATATATATATATATATATATATATATATATATATATATACACACACACACATACACTTCAGGGTCTCCTGACCATTAACTTATTCCAGATCTGGGAAGAGTCTCTTGGACCTGCTCCGGTGTCTTCCACTGCTCCTGACAGGAGTGATAGTAAAGGATGGGTCAAAAGCAGGACGGGACAAAAAAGTGTCCCTTAAGGTATGTAACCTCTGGTGGGGGGTCAGCTTGTCTCCATGGATGTGCTATTGTTTGGCCTGGCATTTTCCACAGTACAAACTTCAATATCCAACCTGCATGTCTCCATGGATATAAGGTAACATGTCATACTGTGGAACATTCCAGGTAAAGCAGTAACATCTCAAAAGAGACTAGTAGGAAGACCAAAAATACATACATTTTACTCTAACTTATCAGCTGCAAACCACATTTAACAACTGTTTCACACTTCTGCATTAGCCCCACTTGAACATATCTGTGAGCGGAGCTTCTGGCATACGTGTCGTGCATGCGTGTCGTGCATGCGTGTCGTGCATGCGTGTCGTGCATGCGTGTCGTGCATGCGTGTCGTGCATGCGTGTTGTGCATGCCTGTTGTGCATGCGTGTTGTGCGTGCACGTCGTGCATACGTGTCGTGCATGCGTGTCGTGCATGCGTGTCGTGCATGCGTGTTGTGCAGGCCTGTTGTGCATGCGTGTTGTGCGTGCACGTCGTGCATACGTGTCGTGCATGCGTGTCGTGCATGCGTGTTGTGCATGCCTGTTGTGCATACGTGTTGTGCGTGCACGTTGTGCATACGTGTCGTGCGTGCACGTCGTGCATGCACGTCGTGCATGCGTGTCGTGCATGCGTGTTGTGCATGCCTGTTGTGCATGCGTGTTGTGGGTGCACGTCGTGCATGCCTGTTGTGCAAGTGTGTCGGAGGGAGATATATGGAGGTGTTGGGGCGGACAAAGCAGTAGCTGTAACACCAGAGGGATCAGCCGCGTCGTGTCATGGAAGGGCGCGACACATGGGGCCTCCGAGCTAATTCCTCACGCCTGTTAGCTATACCGCCGTGTAGCTTTTCCCACTCCGGTTTGCATATGCGCCTGTGAGTAACTGTTTTCATGTGAGCGCGCATGGCATGGACAAAGCATTTTTGGGGTCAGCGTCCTATGGCGATGTTGTCAAGGACTCCAGCAGGGAGCTAAGTGCCGTGTCCCGCTGAGTGTTACACAGGCCAGCGGAGGTCATTATCTAATATACACATTAGCATCAGTGCAATCTCGCCACAAGACACAAATCTAGATACATACATACATGTGACAGTTCAGCACGGTCGTAGCTCAAAAGTTAGCACGCGGTTCAGGGGCGGCTTTCACGCTTAGCCTTGTGTTGCTCTCATTATAGATGGCTTACATTATGGAGGGCCTTGGTATTTATTGCAGACAGACCTTGTTAGGTGGAAATATACTAGTGCTACAATATCGTTTCGGAATGTCTGGCCAATATTCAAAAGGATTCGGTGTTTAAAATGCAAAGATTTAAAGGCAGAACGTGTTTCGCTAACCTCCCTGGACTCTAAAATGCCAATGTTAATCAGAACCTGGAATGTACCATAAGCTTGTCTGAACTGTTCGTACTGTGCATTTAAGACAGCAGCGTATTTTATATTCTACTTAAACGGAAAATCTGTGACGAATTTTAATGTCATCCATAACTTTTGCGCTTTCTTTCATACATCACCCCGTATCGCTTGCACTTTAGCTGAACCGTCGTAAATTTACAGGTCCTAACTGATTTGCGTTCCAACAATAGGCCATATAAAGTTGACTTAGATATTTGCGATCATCCATCTCGCAGCCCTAACAGGTTAAACGTCCACTCCAGTAGTAGAAAAAGCTTCAGTTGTAGTCATCTGGACTCAGTTTGAAAAAATAGACGTTTCGACTCTCATCCAAGAGTCATTGTCAATAAAAGAATTTAGATCGAGAACTCCGATATTAATACTGTTCTGTGGTAAGACCCGCCCATTGGGCGGAGCCTTCCTGAAGTAGAAAGAGTTGTTTGTTTCAACAGAAACTCCCCCCTTGTATCTACCGAGCTAGCCTATTCAGAATCTTAATGGGCTATTAGAATCCTCTTTGTCTTTGTGAGACCCTGGCTCAACCACCCTGAGTACCTGATTAGCATCTGAATGTCCTTTACCTTTCCAGGGGTTCAGAATCCCATTATAAATAACAGGAAGATGAAACCTAAGCCCTCCATTTCTGTTTAAAGAAGGTCTTTCTTTTTTTAACAAAAATAGCTTCCTTGACTCCTCTTTCAAACCATCTTTTCTCCCTGCTTAAAACCTTCACCTCCCCGTCTTCAAACGAGTGATTAGAGGCTTCAAGATGGAGATGCACGGCACTCTGTGGTCCTGAACTTGTATTTCTTCTGTGCTGATAAAGCCTCTTGTGTAGAGGCTGTTTCATCTCACCTATGTAACGTTCTTTACAGCTTTCTTCACTGCATTGGATCGAATAAACTACATTGCTCTGTTTTTGAGTCGGCAACTTGTCCTTAGGGTGAACCAGTTTTTGTCTTAAAGTGTTTCCTGGTTTAAAATAAACAGGGACTTCGTGTTGTCTAAAAATTCTCTGCAGTTTTTCCGACAGGCCAGACACATAAGGGATAGAAACACCCTTCCTTCTCTGTTCAGTTTCCCTTTTGTCCTGCTTCTTGGTTCTCTTCACTCTGTTGAGGGCCCAAGCGGGGTAACCACAGGCTGAGAGGGCATTTCGGACATGTTTTTCCTCTTTCTTCTTGCCCTCTGAGCTGGTGGGCACACCTTGAGCTCTGTGTTGGAAGGTTCTGATCACACCCAGCTTGTGCTGTAGTGGGTGGTTGGAACCAAAGAGCAGATACTGGTCCGTGTGTGTAGGTTTCCTATATACTTCTATTTGGAGTTTCTCGTCCTCTCCTCTGATCGTGGAACAATCAAGAAAGGCCAAGCGATTCTCCTTAGCGTCTTCTCTTGTAAACCTAATATGTGGGTCCACAGCATTGATGTGATCAGAGAAGGTTTCCAGCTCTTGTTTCTTAATTGTTACAAAAGTATCATCGACATAGCGGAGCCACAGTTTTGGGGCTATGCCTGAGAATGAGGCCAGTGCCTTCTTCTCAAAGTGCTCCATGTACAGGTTGGCCACTATGGGAGAGACGGGCGAGCCCATGGCACAGCCATGAATCTGTCTGTAAAATTGTCCCCGGAATTGAAAGTAAGTGGTGTTCAGACAGATGTCCAACAGTTTACATATGTGTTCAGGTGTCAGTTTGGTCCTTTCCTGTAGGGTGCTGTCTTCCTGCAGTCTGATCCTCACTGCTGCTACTGCATCAGAGGTCGGGATGCAGGTGAACAGGGACACAACATCATATGAAACCATGAGGTCATCTGGGTCCAGTTGGAGATGTTTCACTTTATCCACAAAGTTGTGCGTGTTTTCCACATGATGTTCCGAATTCCCCACAAGCGGAGCCAATATAGTTGTTAAATGCTTGGCCACATTGTAGGTGATGGAATCTGTGCTGCACACTATGGGTCTGAGTGGAACATCCTTTTTGTGTATTTTTGGAAGGCCATAAATGCAGGGCATGGCTTCACCAGGATACAGTCTGTAATACAGAGGCCGGTCTATCACTTCCTCTTTTTCCAGCCTTTGTAAACAGTCTATCACTTTCTTCTTGGAGCCACTGGTCGGATCTCTTTTCAAGCGCTCGTATGTGGTCGTGTCCTCGAGGAGGGTGTGGACTTTGGCTTCGTAATCAGCTGCGTTGAGAATCACAGTGCAACGTCCCTTGTCTGCTGGGAGGATGTTGATGCTATGATCTCCAGTAGCATTTCAGGTCAAATGTGCAGCTTTATTGTTCATGGGAGATCACCAAAAATGTCATTGAAATGTACATTTTAGCAGTTTGTTGCATAGCTACTGTACATTGACATCTGTAGGTTTGCGACTGAACAAAGTGGGTCAGCTGTGATTAAAACCCTCTTCCTGTGTTCACTCTTTCACTAGGATCGATGATTTAGAGTTGTAGGTTAACATAATATTTGTTCCATTTTAGACAACAAAAAAGAACTATAACTACTACCAAAATACTGCAACTACACATCAACTTATTTTATTACACACGCTCAGCAACAACATTTTGTCATATCAGAAAACGAGCAATAACTACCATAACTTTAAAAAGTACAAGGTAGTTACTGTGTAAACATCGATCTCTTAAGAGTTTTCTCACTAAATTTCAATACAAAAATGTACCAAGAGAAATAAACCAAGATAAAGAACATTTCATTTCACTTTGGCACGGCTTGAATGGTGGCAACAGAAACAACAGCAAGTGTTTCTATGGCTGCAAACTCCACACACCCCAACATACAAATCCCTTCCCATTATCACCACTCTGATAATAAAGGTCTAAACCATGTTACATTTGCACTAATTGGCCCGGTTGAGCCTCCTCTCGGGACGCTTGAAGAGGTTTTTGGCACCAGAACGGGGTCACGGGGTCATGTCTTTGGTGGGTACCGCTTCCATTCTGTTCACACTCTCCACCCAACTGTGAGTTCATGAACTTTTGAACCTCCGTGCAGGAAATTACAACAATAAGCTCGTGGTAAAAGAAAATGAAAATCCAACACAGCGAGAGGGGGGGGGGAGGGCATTTGTTATACTAGCAAATAATGTGAAAGTTTGTTTACGCTCACTCGATCCGGATTGGACAAACAACGCCAGGCCCGTGCGCAATTACGGGGCGGTATAGAGGCAAGTGGTGACACGTTTCGGACAGGTTTTTTCCCCGAGCCGTGCCGACATGTGTGGTCTAAAGTTAGCGCCGGTACGTGGCCCTCAAGTGCCACGCAGCTGTTTGGGTCTCGTCGCCGCGGACTGAGCGGGCTGTCAGGGGCAACGACGGGAGCAGGGAGTGAGAAATGATATGGAATGAGGTTTGCAAGATACGGAGATTACAAGTACATGCAAGGGGCGTAAAGGGGGCGCGATGCGGTTAAAAGCAGGCATGTGCAAACTACGGCCCGGGGGCCAAATGTGGCCCGCAGACCAATTTTTGTTGGCCCTCTGGCTTCCTGCTAAGTTGGTCCAAACAACAAATAGTAGTACTTTTACTGTAAAATTGGAAGAATTCAAGCATTTTTATGTGATAACAACCTATTATTAATGTCCCGAGTATTATTAAAGGTGTGGATGCTCATCGAACAATGCCAAATGCAAAATCTTTAAGTATTCACTTTCAAATTCAACATTGTCGGGTTGTTTGTGGCCCTCTGCTCCATATAAGTTTCAAAATGTGGCCCACGGTGAAAAAAGTTTGGACACCCCTGGGTCAAAGTATTGCTGTAGGTTTTGAAAAAGGGGGCCGGCGTTGCATGATTGAAATTTGATTAGTCACATAAAAAACAACCGCTTTTGTATAATATATATAGAATAAAAGCTGTAGAAGATGAATGAATCAATATATAATAATAAATTGAACCGGTTAAATTGAATATTAACTGGTTTACATTATGTTTCAGATACTACATGCCATTAGAATTACACTTACAACTTTAACTGTAAATGTATTCTTTGTCTCATTATATTTATGTAACCACTTCACAAAAATATGCTAATTAACAATCATCAGTCATCTTACACGCTGCAATCTCAATGAAGCAATGCAAGCCAAAAGTGGTGGAAAGTAACAAAGTACCAAAGATGAAGTACTGTATTTAAATCAAATCATTTCGTAACTCTATTTTACTTTTACTTCAATTTTGCAGTGGATACTTTTACTTTTGCATTTTTCACTACATTTGCGAGCGGGTATCTGTACTTTTTACTCCTCTACATTTATTAACTGGACTAGAAAGTACAACGTATGTTTCTTTATGTTTTTAAGCACATTTATGATGGCATCAACATATACATATATAAATACAATGAAATAATAATAACACTGGGTTCAAGTCACGGCAACAAAAATATGCACAATTTACAACAATCACTACAATCTGTGTGAAATAGTTTTACTTTGTATTCTAAAGCACATTTTCAGTACTTTAATACTTTTAAGTAGATTATTTTGTCTGACACTTTTTGCTCCCATATCTATACTTTTTTTTAAGGATTATATTTCAACATTAACCTGAACAAGTCTTAAAAACGCAGACGTTCCAACAAGACCAGCCTCTAAAACACGCTCCACAAACTCTGTTACGTGCATTTTATTATAAGCATAATGAGTGCGCTAGAATACATTTTCAAAGTCCACCCCTGACTCATCTCACTTCAGCACCAGCGGGTCCCTCAAATGCTCATAAAACAGGACTGCACTCAATCTGGAACATAAAAACGGCTCTAATGATGACTTAACAAATACAATCTGCTCCATATGGCACACGGGCCGATACATATGGGGAATTATTATTTTTATCTTTGATACTTTAAGCCTAATCCCATTACGTGCGTTGGGGCCGAGGCTTTTTGGAATGGCAACAGTGTTATGTACGTTCTTCATGTGCACTTAAATACAATTATCAGTCTGTCCCGTGTTCTGTGCATGCTCCACCTGCTGCGCTCTCTCCACACTCGGATGGCGGTGTGTCGAAAGCCTAAAGCGCCTGGTATTGACGTCCCCATTGCCTCACAGTGGGGGCCCCTTCATCACGCACCCTCTCCAGATGCTTGGGTGAAATGTCCCGGTTGAAGCCTGTGTACGAGCATGCGAGTGTGCGGAGTGACCATATTGTGTTAACAGGCAAAGCGGGGCTGGCAGAAATGTCCCACAGGTGTCGCGGATCAATTGGAACACAAATCATTTTGGGAGCGGCCCCCGAACACGTTCTCACCCCCAGACGTAATATATGACGAAAGGTCAACGCTGCGTGTCAGTGGCAGACACAGAGCGGGCGCTTTGGTGCACTTTGTTGACACACAAGTTCTTAATTTGGAAGCTTAAAACCAAGGACGTCTGAGAGGCCGGAGTGAGTGAGAACAACGTGGGTTTTTAGAGAGACTAGTCTGACATTATTTTTACTTAAATAAAGCATAATTATAGACTCAATTATTTAAAAGCAGCAAAACAAAAATGCACCATTAATCATGCTTAATAAAGGCTAATCTGAAAACAAGAAAATAATCCAAATTCATTTCGGGGAATATGTATTATGTTCTTAAATATTAGAAAAGAAAAGAAAATATGGTTAAATGTGAAGTTATTTTGTGCAAGACAATTTGCAGTTGGACCCATCCTTGCACTTAAGAAAGAAGTACTTTGTTTTGTTACTTAAGAACAGATACAAGAGCAAAAGACGTAAAAGTAACACAAAGTATCACATAAAACATCTACCTTAGTAAAAGTATAAAAGCACACCTTTAAGAGTGTAAAGAGTAAAAAGTAATTCACATATTTTGAGAACTATTAAAAAAAATGTATAAAGAATTGTCCAGGTTTTTGGTCATTTGGTCACATCTATATTGCACATTTTCAGTTACTCAAAGCTTGGACTTGAACAAAAGAAAAAGAGTAGCCAAATGTCACCATGAACATGATCTAGAAGGAATATAAAGCTCAGTCTGTTATTATTCACTAGCGGTTAAGCACATCATTCTCTCCACTCAAAATAAATGTACAAACAGCAACAGAAAACATGCTTTATTAGTAGTTTTACCACACCTCGGGAATAAAAGCGCACCTGCTAATCCTCTCACCTCACCTGAGAATACAAACCTGTTGCTTCCGCTAATAAAAAACAAGCATCCGGACAGCAGACTCAAATTCCCATAAATACGACTGACCTTTTATTTGCATTACAGGCAAGAGAAACATTACGGCGCGCGGGAGACAAATCAAGACGCGGAACCGAAATGACGTGATATGATCCAACGTAAATACAACGCGAGTTTTCATTTCGGCGGCATGAAAGGCAGAGGAAGTCATAAAGCAGCCGCACACAAAAGCAAGAACAGGCGAGCGGGTATTATCAAAGTGTAGAATGGAAATCACGCGGCGCTATCTAATTGACCGTCTCGGCGGTTCGGCGCATCGGCGTGCGGTGCCGGGTGAGCGCCGGGGCTGGCCAAATATCACTTACACAGACAGACGGACATGAAGCACAACGGCTCCGTCAACGTACAAGAGGGAACGGCTTATTTAAGAGCGTCTGACATCCGAAGTTAGCAGAGGTTTCTATAGCAAGTCAAAAACGGGTGCAAAACATGTATCTTTACAAGCGAATTTAAGATGGAGGTATGTGTGGGGGCACGGATGATGAAATATGTGATGCTGGAATACAACACATGAGTAAAGAAAAGGATCCTTCTCTTCTATAAAGGCTGACATGACATAAAGAGACAATCTCATTAAGGTAAAGAAAGCACAGTTTGAGGGGGATTGCCCAGTTATTGATCTGGTTTGTAATGCTACATTTTTACAATTTAAAACATCACATACTATTTTTTTTTTCCTTGAAATCTCATCAACTTTCTTTTCAGATAACCAGCCTTACTAAATATCAATATTTTGGCAGTTTTTGTGAAGTTTATATCATGTATTGAACCACTGGCTTATAGTTCATGATGATACAGTAAACAAACATATACTATAAACTATAAAGATAATAGAATAGTAATATGGCAATACAAACACTTGATTTATTGCCCATTGCTTGGTTCTGGAAGAAAAGTAAATTTTCCATACATTTTTTCCCATAGCAGTTATGAAATAAATAACGCTTAGGGCTAATCAGCGATGTATTACATAATGAGCATAAGATCTATGCTTTTATTTCTGAAACTTTTTCAACCGCTCAGTTATGTAAAATATTTTGCAAAATTTCAAGTTTCACATGTGTGACTGAAAACAACCGCATTACGCACACTTAGTTAGCACATAGCTGCTTAGCCTCCATCGTGCCTTTCAGCCACTAATATTTACATTTTTCTAAACCTGGATGGCAAAGATGAACGATAGATTCAAAGTGAGACTGTGGATTTTGCCCACGTTTAAAAAGCGTGAACTCCTTCGCTGGCCTCTGCTCGCGTCCCGTCCACCTTCAGTCCATCCCGCTGCTCTTCTCTCCTTTCAATAACTTCACTCCTCTCCCAGCCCCGCCCCGCTTCACAAAATCGCCGGCCGCAGCATATTGCCCTAACGAGGCTGTCTATTGATCACGGGATGCTCTTTGTTCTGGACGCCCAAATGGACCTTGGGCCACTCTCGCCGAGCCTTTATGAAAGCGCTTATGGCTCTGGACTGATTACAATAGAAGCAATAAAATGCTCAGCGGCTGATGTTTTATGCAACAGCCCGCTCGCTTTAGTACTTCCCATGCAGGGCTAAATGCAAGCATTCTTAGCACGTCACTTTCCGGTAGACTTTTGTTTTTGTTTTCAGTCGAGACGATCAAAGTGACCTGTCGTGGACCATGTTTTGAAGCTTAAATTTAAAGAATATGTTTGGTCGTTTGTTCCCAAAGCCTGTGGCAACATTTGTATTTTTGATATTTGGTTGGAATCTGGAATATCACAGATGTCATTATGTATCACAGCTGTTACTAGGACACGAAGAAATTGTATTTTCGTATTACTAAATCAAGAATTGTACTGTAAATATACTGTATTTAAGAAAGTAAGACAGTTTGTGACTCAATTAATGTTGCATTTACATCACTTTAGGACCAGAAGAACTAAAGAATCACAAAGAGGGAAATAAAGAGATGATTTTAAGAACGCTGCATTATCTGTACATGAAATAAAGAGGAATCCTCGCACTTGATGAAACATTTTCCCTTTTTCTCCTCACAGTTATGTTCATGTTTACCGTGCCAGATGTTTGCCATTTCCATGACTCGTCCTCGCTCTGCGTCTTGTTCTCAATCAGAGTTTCTTCCTCATTCAACCGGCTGAACTTGTACACATTGGAACATGACCGCAATGTTGTGTCCTCCACTGTGCAGGTTTAATTTAGTGCCAACCGAGCGTGACCCCCAAACACGTGAAAATATTACCCACAATCCCACTGGGCTCACTCCCTTCCCTCGCACAGATCAGCCCACCTCTGGCCCAAGCTCTCAATAAGCTTTAGATAAACAATGTTTCCATTTCCTACTGTTTATTCGCCATACGCACCGACCTGCGACGTCCAGCTCGGTGCCACAGTGGAGTCCATATGAGGCAGTCTCCTTGAAACAACAGAGTCTTTTTGAATGGAGAGTAATTGTTCTGTATATAAATAAATAAGTGTTTAAAAATAACTGTGCGCATTCAGCATTTTCTATAGTGGCTGCACAGCAATTGTTCCATAACTTCACCATTAACGAAAATTGACGTTACAGTGAAAAGAGTAGATTTAAACCTGATTTACATAAAGGAAAACGCATCATCTGAACTATAGGTACGAAGCTAATGACTTCATTCACTGGTTAGATATGTGTGTTATTGTAGCTCTATATCAAGAGTGAAGCTAGCTCAGTGGTTCAGTGTACCATGACGTGTACCCAAATGTCCAGAAACCATCAATCACAGCAAAGAAAACTCGAGGAACCAAGCTCTGAAACCTCTAGAAGAACCTCAGGAGAAATGTACTCCCCTGACGGGCAAAGTTCATCCAAAATATGCATCCTGGGCAGTCCTGCAGCGACTTACAGCATGAACTGAAGGTCATCCAAAAGACCATTAACTGTGAACCTCAAGAGGCGAGATAAGGCTGTTTTGCACCATGGTTTTTGAAGTGTATTTTAGCCAGAGAAATGTGCAAAAAACACACCTAACAATGATACAACGGGTGAAAAAAAAAGGGAACTTTCGTGAAAAGGAATTCCTCGGTTCACCGTCTCATTCTGCTGTGCACATGCAATCACCACCAAAGTGCATTAGGCTTGTAAAAAAGAAAAAAGGAGGGTAAAAACCCCTAATGAGATCTGTGTGCATGTCAGTCCGGCTGTACACATTTGATGGAAAGCCACTAAGAGCTCTTTAGGGGCACCTTTGGGAGCAATCCTTCATGACTTATCAACCAGGCAGACGGGCCAAAGTGTGCGCGCGGCGTAGACAAAGACGTACGCACACAAAACGCTCGCTTAATGAACTCTTGTCAGTTCGAGGGGAACAAAGGTTAAGGGTGGAGGAGGGGGATAGGAGCTAGGAGACAGGAGGTATAGGAGCTAGAAGAAGCGGGTGCAGGGTGATGCTCCCTGGGCTGTTTGGCCTTGGGATCGATCGCTTATCACTGTCACATAATACGTCCATCTCTTCCCCGGTCCATCCCTTCCATCCCATCGCTGAGGGGTGCGGAGAAAATGAAAGGCGGACGGAGATATACGCAGACAGAGTGATGGAGTGCGCCAGCCTCGTGAATGGAATTAGCAACGAGGAGAGGAGAGGAGAGAGGGAGAGGGAGGCGAAAAACAAAGGTGAGTAAAGTCTACCGGAGGAGATGGAGAGGCATTGGAAAGAAAGGGGGAGAGGGGAAGGGTCCAAAATGATGAATCAACTGTAAATCTTCTCACAGCACGAGCCAGAGAGGCAGAGCAAACAGCACAGCCAGGTAGCTGTCTGAAAGGATTAGAGATAGATGACAACAAGAACACGCCAGGGATGGTGCGATTCGCCGCGCAAGGAAACGAGAGAACGTTCATTTGTTGTTTAAGTGTTCTGATAGTAAGAAAGGAGGTTTAAAAATGTGTTGTTTTAATACGTGTGCACACAAAGCAATAGGAAAAAGGGATGAAAATATTACTGGTGCTGTCTCTATGGAGATGTATGGCATTAACTGTCTGTTGTATCTGGAATTCATTTCATGAGGTGATTTAATTCCTCAAAAAATCCCAAGGAAAACAAGAATTCTTAAATTAATTGATTATATTTTGTAGACATTAAAAAAATGAACATTGGGTGTATAGTTTATTGTGAAAAATCATTTAAAAAAGCGGATACAAAGTAAAAAAAAAAAAAGATTTCCAAAAAGTTATTTGAAAGTATTTATTTGGCGCCGTCTCTATGGAGATGTGTCTGGAATTCATTTAATGAGGTGATTTAATTCCTCAAAAATCCCTAGGAAAACATGAATTCTTACACGAATTAATGATATTTTGTAGACATTAAAATTTTGAATATTGGGTATATAGTTTATAGTGAAAAATCCTACAAAAAAATCTGATAAATAACATTTAAAATAAAAGAAACAACAATTTTCAAATAAGTTATTTTAAAGTATTTCTTTGCATCATTGGGATTCCTTTAACATACATTGCACATCTGTCCACAAACTAAACCACAACTGATACTTTTAAAGAAATGTTTTAACACATTTCTGTTGGATTTAAATAATAATAATAATAATAATAATAATAATAATAGTTTGACAGCCAATACATTCAACTGAGACCCTAAATGTAACTGTGTAATTGTGAAGCAAACTTAAAGCACAAATAATAATAATAATAAAAGCATGATATTTTAGTGCATAAAAAACTCCTACATCATGAAAAGGGTTTTAAGAAAATAAATCAAAGTTTCCCTGTGCGTCTGTACAACATAAGCCCATTCAACAGGCTGAAAACATTCCCCTCCACTGCACAATGGATTTGCAAAACTTCCTGATACGTCTCTCTCTCTCTCTTCCCATCTTTTGGCCTTCTCCTCCTTCTCTTGTGTTATTACTCCTCTCTGTTCCCTTCCTCCTGGCTGTCTGCTGGCCCCCGATGACAGACGAGCACAAAGAAACAGGACACGGTCGCATCAGGAGGGGAAAGAATGAGCTTTTGTACGCGGTTACATCTCAAGACCATTTTCCACAGCCGCGCGACTCCAAGTTCAGAACCACAACGACTATAAGTACAGATTGGAAACTATATACGGGTTAAACGTATTTGAAGTGCTGGTAGTGCTGCTTGTGTTAATAGTTGTACTGCTTTACCTCTGTATGTACAGTTACTGCCTGCTTGCCTCGGTATTTACATCAATGATCCTTAAAACTGTAAACATACGAGCAATATCACCACCACAAATACTTCAGAGGGTTGTGCAAGGGTTAACGCTGGTGATTTACGCATTAAGATAAGTTTTAGCCCCAAAAAGAAGTGCCACATGGACAATACGATATTAAAAAAATCAAATTCTTTATATTTTGTTCATTTTTAATCATGTCAAAATGGCGTCTCGTCTCATTGTCTTGTGGGAATTTTCTACTTTTACCTTCACAACCACGACTCATTTAACTTCTAGACCACTCATCTGTTTGATATCTAACTGTCACTATTTATGACTTGAATATACAGGCGGAAAAAAATCTCCTTTGTCCAAGTTGAGCAATATTTTCCCATCGCCAGTCGTGTAAGTGAAGCTTAACAACCGGCTCTATGAGTCTTTTTCCAACAGGATGACGAGCCTGAAGTGGTTTTCCTGAATTCTCCGAAGGCCAACTTTGAAACAATAAAGAGCAGATGATGGGGCAATGTCTCTGTTCCAAGGGCCTCCATTTTTTAGGCGGGGGGGGGCGCAATTAACCCCACCACTTAACCCCCTTCTGGGCTCGACGCACCGATGCAGACAGAGCGCTCAGAAGGATGAAATAAGTGAACCGTTTTCGCAGAAGACTGTGGCTTTTAGATGGCAAATGAAAAGCAAAAAGAGCCTGGACGCTGGCTTTGTGTGCGCAAAGTTTCGCCAGCGGATTTTGATGTATTTTCTGTATTGTTTTCGAACCTGAAATGTTGGAATAAATGTTTCTGGCGGTGACATTATGACAGTGACGGATGTAGCTTGGACTCCAGGCTGTTTTTGCTCTGCTGTGCATGGCGGCGATGGAAGAGCCATGGTGTGATGGTGATTAGGCAGCAGTATTTAGGAGTATTTAAGGATACTGCATCTTTATTTGAAGATAAACAAGAGTTATAGCTTAATCTGATTTTTCTACTTAATTGTTTTGTATATCTTGTAAAACGCATCCCGAGAAAGACATGTAAATGAGCACTGAAGAAGGTGGAATAGTGTTTGGTAATAAGCGTCACTAAACATGCATTTTGTTCACCTTAAGATAAGCATTTCACATTTTCTACCTTCAAAAAATATCTACGTTTCCTATGAGTTTCTACTGTCAGCAGTGGGAATGAGAAATAACAAAAATAAATGGATAAATGAAGCCCTTAGGCAACGTGAATGCAACGCTAACAGAGCCATGCGTTTGTCCCGAACTCAATTTCACCACAGAGCAATTCTAGTGATGGTGTAAGGTCTTAAAAACACACAGGAGAAGGTTTTATCAGAGACAGTTAAGGGGGAACGCAAACTGAGGAGAAAGTGTTTAGAAAAGACAAGCTTGTAAGCAGGAAAAGCACGAGTGAAATTACAACTCCAGGTATGTTTCTGATGAGGTGAGAACTAGGGATGTTAGCGTTACTATTATTGTGAGAAGAAACATCTCAATACAACGATTATTAATAATTATTGGAACATAACCAAACAAAAGTGAAATCCTTTTTCCTTCATTCTGATACATGACTGTCCCAATACCATGTGACCAGCTTTATGAAATCCAACTTTCTGAATGCAAAAGTAATTAGTAGTGATTGTGATATAAACATCCATCCATCCATTTTCTACCGCTTGTTCCCTTTCGGGGTCGCGTGTGACTGGAGTCCCAGTGACTTTGGGCCTTAGGCGGGGTACACCCTGGACAGTGGTCAACTCGTCGCAGAAATAGTGATATAAACAGCCGTATAAAAATCACTGTACATTTACTTTTTGGGGTTCAGATTGAATAGAAAAGACATGATTTTGCTTCTAAAACTGTCACCATTATTGTTTTTTTACGATTGTATTGTCATCATCATCACGATTATCGATTAACCAAATAATATTGACATCCCTCGTGAGAACATCAGAACAGAACATCAAAAAGTGCGTGTCCCGTGACTGTGAGCTACAGCCTCAATATTAGTTTTTGTAAGTACTTCTAAATGGGAAGATTGTACAGCTTGAAGTATCGAAATATATACGTGTAGGCATGTGGAAAACCGTCGGCTCTCGCACATCCATCCAGCCATCAATCAAAAAGCCATCTTACAACGTCCAACCCATTTGGCCTATTTTGTGTCATCATTCAATTTCCCATTTACTCAAAATAGGTCTCAATCCTATATGCTCTCTCCAGGCCTGGCTTCCTTCCCAGCCCATTACACTCGCTCCCTGTTATTATCCGACACTTGTCCATGTACGCCGGCCGTCATAATGTGCCGTATATACGCGCGCTCGCTCTCGGCGGGACGTCCCGGCTGCGGCGAGGCCAAAAAACTCAGCCCCGAGGCAGGAAGCAATAAAGTCCCGACGTATTACGGGCCTCAAAAACACGGGCATTTAGCGTCGCTGCGGTTCGCTCCGGCCTCACGTCTCATTACCGATTCGTGAAGTGACTGGGAGAAAAGGCATGACATCATCGTCTTGTATTGTCGGAACAGAGAGGTCCGCGCGCCGTGTTTTCATAACGGCGAAATATGGCAGCGGGGAAATAATGACTATGCTGGAAACGTGTAATGATAGAGGCTGGAAGG